>NC_056751.1:109503857-109803857 GCF_019279795.1 Protopterus annectens | reverse complement strand
CAGCACGCAGGGTTTCGAAGCTACAGGCCCTCATGGCTGTGCAACCATTCATCATTTTCCATCAGGACAGAGTTTCCTTACGAACCAACCCTACCTTTATGCCAAAGGTAGTATCCAGTGTAGCTTTGAATCAGACTATCCACTTACCTACCTTTTACCCTAATCCACAAAACAAAGGGGAAAGACTACTACATTCCTTGGACATTCACAGACAACTTTGTTTCTATTTGGACAGGACAAAGCCATTCAGGAAATCTGAGCAACTCTTGTGTCCTATGCTGCAGGTGCTCAAGGAAAGGCTATTTCCAAACAGACAATTTCAAAATGGATGGCCCCACTGCATACGCTTTTGTTACTCATTTCATGGAAAAACTGTGCCTGCATGCATCAGATCCCACTCCACCAGAGCCACAGCTACCTCTGCAGCCTTCATCAGGGGGGTCCCTACCAAGGACATTTTGGAAGCAGCCACCTGGAGTTCAGTGCACACTTTCTCCAAGCACTATCGCCTCCCACTATACTCAAAATCTAGAGCGGGCTTTGCCACAGCAGTCCTGCAGGGCATCCTAACCCCACCTAGTTCCACTTAGTGCCTACCACCCTTACTTAGCTTTGGGATTCTACCCATCTGTTATGACTGCAGCTGTATGTACGATGAACATAGTACAGTTTTGTACCTACCATAAATGTAGATGTTCGAGTGCTCGTACAGCTGCAGTCCAGGTTTCCCTCCCTCCATCCCCTCTTAGGACAGGCCTTATGACAAACACTTTTCATATAACCTTTTTGGGGTATTCTTCTGTAGTGTATTTGCTTGCAACTACTGTTTTTGATTTACCAACATTGCATCTTTGCATAACATTGTGTGCCTTCCTTCTGGGGGCACCTGACATCTGGGGCAAGAAAAACTGAAGAAAATGGCGTTGGCTGCCTCTTTTATACCCCTGCCACACTGACGTCAGGGAATAAGCGACGACAACCGACGCCGGACCTAGACTTTGGAATTTGGCCAACCGAGGACCCGCCTGACGGCAGGATAACCCATCTGTTATGATTGCAGCTGTATGAGCACTCGAACATCTACATTTATGGTAGGTACAAAACTGTACTTTATGTAGTCCAATCTCGCCTACATTCTTACCCGTGGGGTTCGGAGCCAAATATCGGCTCCAACTCGGCCAAACTTTTCTAGCTCGAAGTCTTTGTGTTGGCTGGGCTAAGATGGTATCCCATGCTGCACTGCTCTATATCCCCAGATCTCGTTTGCCGCTCGTGTAGCTCGGACGTGGTCTCGCTCTTGGCTGTGGCCAAGTACCTTTTTTCTTCTTCTTGAGAGAATTTATTACAAACAAAAGCTATTTTAATAGCTATTCCTAGTTTGGTGGTATTTGTGTAATTTTTTTTGGTGTGTGGATTGTTTTTGTGGTATCCCACTAGCTGTTCCAATGGGCTAGGCCCGTTTCAGTTAGAGGACCTAGTCTGTTCCCTTGCTTCCCTGTTTTCTAACCGTTTAAATTAGAATTTTTAGTCTTCGTTCCCTTTGTGTGTGTACTAGTGCTGGTCTAAAACCATTTAAATTAGAGGTTTTTAGTCTTTGTTCCCTTTGTGTGTGTCTGTATATGAGGATTGTTTTGTGAAAGTTGCTTAGCGGTAGTTTTTCCCACGCTCAGTGTGGTGCAATTTGTGACTGTTTTTTCTCCAGTCGGTTCAGTACCGGTGATCCTTTGTCTTGATCGCAGACAGGCTTAGCAGAGCTATTCTGATGCCTTACAAGTGGTCTCTGAACCCTCTAGTTGCGGAACGGATCTTCCACAGATGGGGTCAGCCTTGCTGCAATCTTTTGCCAGCCCTCTCGATGCCAAATGCAGCAGCTACTTCACGTTGATCCCCCCTCAGGGGGAGTCACCCAGGGACGCTCTAGTCCACTATTGGCCCTCCGGTCTGCTATATGCTTTTCCTCCAGTTCCCTTGCCAAAAGTGATTCAGAAAGCGCAATCCTAGGGAAGCAGAATGATTCTTATTGCCCCACACTGGCCTCATCAGGTTTGGTTCCCCTTTCTCCATATCTACATCGTGGATGCGCCTTGGATTCTGGATCCACAACCAGATTTACTGACACATGTCAGGGCAGCTCCATCCCTCTCTGCGGACCCTCTGGTTGACAGCCTGGCTACTCCACTTCCGTCATTAGTTAGGCTTCACCATTTTTCACCGGAGGTAGTTCATATTTTATCTTCCTCTCATAAGCCCTCTACTAGGAAGATTTATTCCAGCAAATGGAAGAGGTTTTCAATCTGGGCTCATACCCAAGGAATTGACCCTTACACAGCTCCAATTGCTTCTGTTTTGCAGTTCTTGTCTATGCTTTTTCGTCAGGGCTCCGCATCTGCCACTATAAAAGTCCAATTGGCAGCGATTTCTATCTTTCATGTTGCTAATGAGCCTAGTTTGATGGCCCACAGACTCTCTAAGGCTTTCCTGAAGGGCACTCTGTTACTCCGTCCTCCTGTTTCGGAACCTATCATGCCTTGGGATTTAAACTTTGTTCTGCAGGCTCTTACTTCACCACCCTTTGAACCTGCAGCTACTTGTGATTTAAAACTCTTGACCTGGAAGATTGTCTTTTTAGTAGCCATCACATCAGCTAGAAGCGTCTCAGAGATTCAAGCTCTTTCTATAAAACCCCCATACTTGATTTTTCATAAGGACAGGGTTTCTCTCAGACCGAACCCTTCCTTTCTTCCCAAAGTGGTGTCTATCTGTAATCTTAATCAATCTGTTGAGTTGCCAGTGTTTTTTCCCCAGTTCTCAAACAAGGCAGAATTTAAATTTCATCATTTGGATGTACACAGACAATTGTGTTTTTATCTGCACAGAACCAAAGATCTCAGAAAATCTGATCAGTGGTTTGTTTCCTTTTCGGAAAACAGACTTGGGTCTCCTGTCTCCAAAATCACTCTGTCCGGGTGGATATCCAGTTGCATCTCTCATTTATTCTTCAGGGGGTAAAGATCTACCGTTCCCAGTCAAGGCTCGCTCTACTCTGTATCTTCATCTACAGCCTATCAGGCCAGATTGTCTATGGATGATATTTGTGCTGCGGCTACTTGGGCATCTCCTCACACTTTCGTTACTCATTACAAGTTGGACGTGGTATCTAGGGGCAGGTCTTCCTTTGGTTCCACAGTGCTCAGGAGTATTTTCCACTGATCCTGCCAGGATTTAGGTGCTGGGGATGCTGTCCCACGGGTAAGAATGTAGGCGAGATTGGACTACATAACATCAAGACGTTATGTATTCACCATAACATTCGATGTATGTAGTCCATCTCGCCTCACATTCTTACTTACCCCCCCACACACACACACACACACACACACACCTTCCCCCTTCCTGGAGGATCTGGATGTTAGGACTGGTTTTCAGAATTCCCTTCACTCTTGGTTTGTTCTTCCTTTCCTTGGGTGTTATGCATGGAGTATGAGTGTTGGTGTTCGCAGCAAACCAGATCTGGGGATATAGAGCAGTGCAGCATGGGATACCATCTTAGCCCAGCCAATAGAATGACTTCGAGCTAGAAAAGTTTGGCCGAGTCGGAGCCGATATTCGGCTCCGAACTCACGGGTAAGAATGTGAGATGAGATGGACTACATACATCTAACGTTATGGTGAGTACATAACTTCTTGTTTCTTCTGATGACCTGGATTTACCCTTATCTGCCTATGAGGATTCTATTTTCTCTACATCTCCTCCAGAGGATTTCTCTTTTGGTGAAACCTTGCATGCTCTTAGGGAGCATTTCCTCTGGGGAAGCCAGGATTACTCTGATTCAAAAAAGAGGCTTAGGGACTTCTTACTCCTGCCTCAACACTGGCCTTTAGCTTTCCCTCCTGTACTAGACATTGTTGATGATGCCTTTTCGGAATCTAGTTTGGCCCCTGATATTTTGCCTCCTGCTCCCAGAAAACCTGATAGATATTACAGGGTTCCTGATTCTCACACGTTCCTTTTTAAAAAAATCCTACTGCGGATCCTGAGACTATTTCACATGAACCCAAGGGCATTAAGGCTGCTACTGCCAAAAATCCTACCCCTTCTGATAGAGATTCCAGGGAGCTGGATAGATGGGGTAAGAAGGTATACACTTCTGCAACCTTGGCCATTAGGGCCTTAAATTGTCAATTTCATATGTTAAAGTATCAGCAACATATTGTTGGATTGCTTAAACAGAAAATTATGTTGATTCCTGACTGCTGAAAATAAAGATTTACAGGATTTAATGCATTCTGCTGAACAGGTTGGAAAACATACTTTGCAACGTGGGTTTGATTCATTAGAGGCCTCTTGCAGGGCTGCTGTCACTGGCTCTGTACTTAGAAGGCATGCTTGGCTTAAGGAACAATCTTTGCCAGATCATGTTAAAGCTAAATTGTTGGATGCTCCCTTAGATCAGGACCACATGTTTGGCAACAAAGCAGTAGTAGTTCTTAAAAAGATAGAGGAAAAAGCTAAATATATGCAAACTGTTCAAGATTTCCTCCAAGTTCAGCCTCCAAGATTTAGTAGGCATTGGCCCTCTAAGAATTGTTTTTTTCCTGCCTCTTCCAGGCCTTCTCAACCCAAACCCAGAACCAGCAGAACCCCCAGGTGTCGGTCCCAGGGTATGCACAAGACTAAGCAGTGGGGGGGGGGGTCCACTTCCAAATCGGGGAGTAGTAAGACTCCCCCCCATGGAAAGCTGCCTCACTGACTTGACTTTAAAACTTCCAAGCACTTCTCAACTGACTGCTCCTTTAGGGGGAAAGATTGCTCTGTAGGCCAAAACTGGGAACTTGTTACCCAGGAAAAATGGGTTTTAAATATAGTCTCTCAAGGATACAGATTTCACTTCCACACATTACCAACCCCGAACGGTTGGCCAGATCTATCCCCAAATCAATGGGCAGAGGCTCAAAAGCAAGTGCTCTCTCTTTTAAGCATAAAGGCTATTCAGACTGTTCCAGAAGAGGAAAAGGGACAAGGCAATTCATGGCTTCCTATCCTGGATCTTTCTACCTTGAACACTTTCTGGTGATTCCCAAATTCAAGATGCTAACTCTTCACCAGCTACTTCCTATGCTAGGCAAAGATGCCTGGTTGGCAGCACTGGATTTAAAGGAAGCCTACCTGCACATCCCAATCAGGGAATCTTGCAGAAGATACCTACGCTTCAAAGTAGGCTTACATGCACTATCTGTTCTCTGCACTCCCCTTTGGCTTATCTACTGCGCCCAGGGTATTCACAAAGTGCCTAGCACCTGTCATTGCATTTTGCAGGCAAAGAAGAATTCAAATATACCCATACCTGGACGATTGTCTAATTCAGGCAGAAAGCCAGGACATGCTTTTGAATCATCTGGCATTTGTACAAAAGGTGCTAACTTGTCTGGGGTACACCATAAACGAAAAGAAGTCACATCTGGTACCCTGTCAACAAATTGTATTCCTGGGAGCAAGCTTGAACACAACTTCCCAGATGGCTTTCCTCATGCCAGAGAACAAATTCAATTGACAACTAACTTCAAACTAGTGGCCGCGAAAACCCTGCTATCTGCAAGGCAAATACAGCAAGCCTTATGCAAGACTGCATATGAGGAAACTACAGTGGTATCTAAAAAGCCTATGGTGTCAACATTCTCAGGATCTAGAAACAATGATTCCTATCATACCTCGCCTACGCCTAGAGTTTCTTTGGGTAGAGGCTTGCCACCAAAACAAGGGACGACCATTCACTCTTCCCCCTGCCACCCAAACCCTAGCAGACGCATCTGACTATGCATGGGGGGCTCACCTGGCAGGGAAGTGCATTCAGGGCAAATGGAACCCAAGTCAAATGCGCCTGCAAATCAATCAAAAAGAGATGTTAGCTGTACAGAATGCTCTGACAGCCTTCAAGGACCACATTCTTCCAAGACAATTAATGGTAAAGATGGACAACACCACCTGAATTGCAGGCCTTTATGGCAGTGTAGCCTTTCATCATCTTTCATGAGGACAGGGTATCCCTCAGAACCAGTCCTTCCATGCCCAAGCTGGTATCCATTGTGGCTCTAAATCAGTCCATTCATTTGCCAATCTTCTTTCCTAATCCACAGAACAAAGGGGAACGGATACTGCACTCCTTATATGTGCTTAGACAACTTAGATTTTACTTGGACAGGACTAAACCTCAAAGGAAATCTGACCAACTGCTGGTGGCTTTTGCTGCAGGGGCAGAGGGGAAGGCTATTTCAAAGCAAACAGTTTCTAAATGGATAGACTATTGCATTAATTTCTGCTATAAGCACCATGAAAAACCTATCCCACAGGGGATCAGATCTCATTCAACCAGGGCTGCATCTACCTCTGCAGCCTTTCTCAGAGGTGTCCCTACCAGGGACATCCTAGAAGCTGCCTGGAGTTCTGTACATACCTTCACAAAGCATTACCATTTGCCAATTTTCTCTAAATCCAGAGCTGGCTTTGCCACTGCAGCCTTGCAGAGTCTTATAGCTGGGCCTAATGCTATCTAAATTCCTCCTCCCATCCTTAGCTTTGGGAATCTACCCAAATGTGATGACTGCAACAGTGAAACACGAACATAGTACAGTTGTTTACACTTGCCATAAATGTAGATGTTCGAGTGTATTCACTGTTACAGTCCTGGTTACCCTCCCTCCAGCCCCCTGATTTCTTTGGCTATATTTCTACTCTCCTTTACTATACTTAAAAGCTTTTTGGTGTATTTGCTTTATTTATTGGAGGTATATCCTTGTATATAAATGTTTTAATGTGAGAGTGTTCAATCTCGCCTTTGTTCTTACACATGGGTTCGGAGCCGATCCTCGGCTCCGTGCCGGCCGACTGCAAGCTCTGCATCGAGAAGAAGCTCGAGGACATCTAATACCCACAATCCCCCTCTGCCTTTACCTCAGATCTAGTTTGCCGCTGCTGCATACGCATCGCTGGAGGCTAGCTCGAGGCTTTTTACAGATAAGAATTTATCTATTCTGTTTAAATTTTCAAAAACTTCTTTAAAATCTAGTCAATTAAAGTATAGAGTACGGTGTGTGAGTGGATTAGAATTCTCGGTACCTTAGATTAGTTTAACTTAGTTTAACTATCGGGTATAGAGTTTTTCGGGGCCTACCACCCCTACTTGGATCACTTTTTGACTAAAAATTTGTTGTAGTCTTGCTTTCTTAAGCAATTGACAATCGGACTTTCAATTACCGGATTTGACATTGTTACTGGAATTGACTATTACTGGACTGGACTGTCTCTTTCTCTTGTCATTATGTCTGAGAAAATAAAATCTGGCTTCAAACGTTGTCAGTGTGGCCAAAGATGTCGGTCACAGACAACCACAGTTCCTGTGTCTACTGTCTTGGCCCTCTCCACTTACAAGAGGACTGCTCTATTTGTCACTCTTTTAGTGGGAGGGTCATGACAGATAGCAGGAAACTGATGGATAGAGGATTGTTGAAACCCTCTTTCCAGGAGGCTCTGGATGCTTCAGACCAGGCATCCAAGTCTTGAAGAAGGCGTCGGAGCCAAAGTCATTGGCTCCGAGCTCTTCGGTCTAGTTAGATCACCGGTTCCACAGACTTGGGCAGAGTGTTCAACTGTTGGCAGTTTCGAGCCTCGAGTCTTGGAACCGTGACGGAGCTCCCTCCACCGACTCTGCTGAGGTCGGCTCCGTCTTCGATCCCTTCGACTCGTTCTTCTAGGCCCCTTTCCGACACCGATGTGGACCGTGTGGTGCAGAAACTGATGGAGCATACGGCCCTATCCAAGCTTATCTCGGTCTCCTCTCAGTTGATGTCGAGACTTGAAGGCCTGCCACTATCTCCATCTGTTCCTCCTCCGAGACCTGTCCAGTCTTGGAGCCGGAAGAAGCTGAACTGATGATTGTGGAGCCCTCGGTGCCAGAACCGCTTTTTCTCTGTCGGCACGTTCACCTCGACTCCATCCGATCCGGTACTGGAGTCTCGGGGCGAAGATCCGTCCTTGGTTCCGGGACCGAGTCGGACCGATGTTTCGTTCCGACGCTCCCTCGGGCCCCGCACGGATCGACTCGTTCCATCCTCGGGTCGGTGCCTTCGGCTCCTGTTTCGGGATTCTTCCTATTTCTTCGAACCGGAGATACCTCGACTCGGGACCGGGGCCTTCGACCTCATGAGGAAGGTGTTGTCTACCCAGACAACCACATCAGCAGGTACAGCTTCTCCTCCCCACAAAGGACCGTTATCTTCCTCTGCACCCACGGCCACGTCCAAGCGTCGGGCACCAGTGTCTCAGCCACCCCTGGAGGGTGCCCCTCTTCCTCGGAGGCTTCGGATGCTCCCCACGAAGAAGTCCCTAGGAAAAGACTGTGTAAGAGGAGACACTTGGATTCTCCACAAGAAACCTTGACATCTGATACTGACTTAGATGAGTCAGATGGGTCCCCAAGTCACCTTCAGAGGATGTCTCTTTCTGACATCTTGGAGATCCTAAAACAGAGAGGTGACTGGCAAGCCCTCCCCCCTTCTGAGGATGAGTCAGTTTTGCTGAAGGCATTTGGTGCCGTCCTTCCTCCTCCTGGGTCACTCCGCCTTTGATGAGTTAATGGAATTAATTGCTCAAGGGTGGAGACTCCTGACAGTGGAACCAGTCCCTAGGAAGCCAAATAAGTACATCACGGCACCACAGGACAAAGCTTACCTCACCAAAGGAGTTCCAGTAGACGCCATGGTGGTGGCAGCGCCACGAAAAGGAGATGTCGGAGTCTTCCTCATCTGTCCATCCGCCTAACAAAGACTCTAGGACCATGGACAGATACGGGAAGCGCATTTTCAGTTCAGCGGCTTTCTCTATGCGTTCCCTGAACTATTTGACTCATTTTACACGTTTACAGAGGGATCTAGTCAGAGTTGGGAGATACCCTCCAGGGTACTACAGATGCCGCTGTCTCAGAGAAAGTTACAGCGCATCTCAACACCCTTACGTCCATTGTGAACTCGTCCATGAGGCTGATATCCTATGCAGCCGAAGGATCGAGTAGGGCAGCGGCTTCAGCGATTGCTCTTCGTAGGCAATCCTGGATGCGCTTATGTTTGTTCGGAAGCCTTCAAGTCTTCCTTTACTAACGCCCCATTTGACGGAGCCACACTTTTGGCCCTAAAGTAAAGGAGACCCTTACCGTGTGAACAGGAGGGAAAGACTCTGTCTGCTGTCGGAGTCCGTTTTCCACCCTTCCAAACCGTACCCCAAAGGGCAACGTGGGAAAATGTGGTTTGAAAACCCCAAGGATCTTTCCCAAACACACAGGGTGATGCCCCTCTAGAGGCAGAGGGGGCAGAGGTGGAAGACTCCGCCCTGGCGGCAGAGGGGTCCGCAAAACCAAGGTGACAGGGATAATCTCCTGGCAAACCTTTCAGCACTCCTGAGAGGAGGCCCGACTGTCCTGCTCTGGAGGCAGTCGATGGTCGCTAGCTTTATACCCTCAGGCCTGGCAAAATCTTTCTTCAGACAATTGGGTAAAAGCATTGTTACCAGAGGTTACAAAATCCCATTTCTATCCACACCCATTCCAAAGAAAACTCCCAGATGTACCACCCCATCTGTAGACCCAGCAGCTACAGAAATTTCAAAGCTGCTAGAAAAAGAGTCATCCAACCAGTCCCAGCGGACCAAATAGGATTCGAACTTACTCAAGGTTCTTTTTAGTTCCAAAGAAAACAGGGGACTGGAGGCCGATTCTGGACCTAAGCCATCTTAACACCTTTGTCAAGAAGGAAAAGTTCCGAATGGTCACGCTTCAATCGATCCTTCCATTCTTACGGAAGGACGACTGGATGTGCTTTCGATAGATCTGAAGGACGATACTACCACATCAAAATGGCCAGGGCGTCCAGGGATCATTTGCGCTTCCGGCTGGGAGCCAGTCACTATCAGTTTCGAGCCCTGCCCTTTGGTCTGACTTACAGCCCCCAGGGTCTTCACCAAATGCATGGCAGTGGTAGCGTCTCATCTGAGGCGCCTAGGATTCCAGGTGTTTCCGTATCTGGACGACTGGCTCCTGTCTGCCACCACCAGGCGTCAACTGATACAAGCCAGGGATTACACCCTACAGCTTTGTACACACCTTGGCATTTCAGTAAATTTCGAAAAATCGTTGCTACAGCCATCACAGCATATCTTATTCATAGGAGCGGAATTAGATACGCGTCAGTTAGTTCTAAAACTTCCTACAGAAAGAATAGTAGCACTTCAATTCAACATTTCCCTTCTACTGTTGTCCAGAAAGTCCCCAGCAAAAATTGTTTTGAAAGTTTTGGGTCTCATGGCAGCTTCCCTCATTGCGATACCATTGGGAAGACTGCACATGAGAGTGCTACAATGGCTTCTGTTTGCACAATGGTCATTCCAACAACTTCCACTGACTCACGAAATATTGATAACGAAAACATGCAAATCACACCTAATGTGGTGGTTACAGACTTGCAACCTATCCAGCGGAAGACCATTTGTGCTACCCGCACCGTCAGCGACGATAACCACGGACGCTTCCCTGATAGGGTGGGGGCATCTTTCAGGGACAGACAGTCCAAGGCGAATGGACCAATCTGGAGTACAATCTGCACATCAATGTTCTGGAGTTGAGGGCAGTGTTTTTGGCGTTGCAACACTTTGCTCCCCTTCTTCCTCCAGGGACCATTGCAGTTCAGACAGACAACATGTCCGTAGTCTGGTACATAAACAAGCAAGGGGAACCAGGTCTTACCAACTATGCAGAGAGGCCATGAGAATTTGGCAATGGGCAGAGTCCACGGTCGCTTTCTGATCGCAACGCACATCCCGGGTCATCCAACGTCATAGCCGACAGGCTGAGCAGGGCAATACTATTGCCTCACGAGTGGTCCCTCAAACAGTCAGTTGCGAGAAGGATTTTTCGCAAATGGGGCCAGCCTACCTGCGATCTGTTTGCGTCTCCAATGAACGCCAAATGCAGGAGCTACTTTGCCCTATTACCCTCCAGGGAAGTCCCCAGGACGCTGGTGCACGATTGGCCCCGGTCTCCTATATGCTTTTCCTCCATTTCCCTGATTGCAAAGTTTCTACAGAAAGCCAACAACCTTCAGAGGACTATTATTCTCATTGCCCGTTCTGGCCTAGTCAAATTTGGTTCCCCTTTCTATTGCATCACCGCATTGGGACCTTGGATGCTGGACCCAGAGCCAGATCTACTGACTCACTCGTCAGGAGTTCCTCACCCATCTCTAGAATCTCTCCATCTAACAGCTTGGCTGCTCCGCTTCCTTTTAGCCAGGTCGGTTCCCTTACATCGGGCGGTTCAAGATATTTTAGTAGCTTCTCATAAAGTTTCCACTACAAAGACTTACATCAGTAAGTGGAAACGTTTGTCTTCTGGAGTCACATCATTTGGACCCTGTTACAGCTCCGTTAAACAAGGTTTTAGAGTTCTTGACTGAATTATTTCATGAAGGAGCTTCCCCGGCTACTTTGAGTACAGTTAGCTGCCATTTCTAACTATCATGTAGAAGAATGTGGTGCGCCTATTATGGCTCACAGACTTTGTAAAGCCTTTTTAAAAGGTTCTTTTCATATCAGACCACCAGTCAGAAGTCCGACATCACCGTGGAATTTAAACTTGTTGCTCTCTAAATTGATGTTGCCACCCTTTGAACCAGCTTCAAGTTGCACATTGAAATTTTTGTCATGGAAAACATTATTTCTAGTGGCCATTACATCTGCTAGACGAGTGTCTGAGCTTCAGGCCCTTTCGGTCAAACATCCTTATTTAATATTTCATTCTGACAGAGTATCCCTACGCACTAATCCATCCTTTCTTCCCAAAGTTTGTTCTAGTAATATTAATCAGTCCATTGAATTACCCACCTTCTTTAAAAAACACTCTAATAAATTGGAGTATATGTTGCACAAACTGGACGTCCATAGACAACTCAGATTTTATTTGGATAGAACAAAAGATCACAGGAAATCTGATCAACTATTTGTAGCTTTTGCTGACAGCAGAAAGGGTCTTGCAGTTACGAAACGAACTCTTTCTAAATGGCTAACTGACTGTATCACATATGTTTATGAAGCTTCTGACCAAACATTATCAGCAAAACCCAGAGGACATTCTACCAGATCAGTGTCTACATCTTTGGCTCACGCAGCTCGCTACCTTTAGACACTATTTGTGCGGCTGCTACTTGGGCTAAACCACATACATTTATCTCTCATTACAAAGTGGACAGGGTTTCTAGGGATAGGGCAACCTTTGGTTCCACTGTGCTCAAGAACGTTCTCCCTTGAGTTCCTCAGGATCATGGAGCTAGGGGCTACCCATGTGTAAGAACAAAGCGAGATTGAACACTCTCACATAAAGAAGTTATGTCCTTACCATAACGTTCCATGTGGAGTGTTCATCTCGCCTTGGTTATTACACTCCCACCCTCCCACCCTTAGGAAGAACGTTCGATTTGGTGCCTGGTCTGGAGTATTCTCCTTCTGCTGTTGCAGTATTAGTGTTACTGTCATACTCTTGGTATGTTTGTATATATGTACTTTTATGTATATAGTTGGCATGTGTGCGTGCTTTATGTCTGGTTTGCTTGCAAACTAGATCTGAGGTAAAGGCAGAGGGGGATTGTGGGTATTAGATGTCCTCGAGCTTCTTCTCGATGCAGAGCTTGCAGTCGGCCGGCACGGAGCCGAGGATCGGCTCCGAACCCATGTGTAATAACCAAGGTGAGATGAACACTCCACATGGAACGTTATGGTAAGGACATAACTTCTTTTTTCTTCCCTTTAAGGGGGTACCTGACATCTGGGGCAAGAAAAACTGATGTAATGGTGTCTGCTGCATGTTTTATACCCCCTGACGATCTGACGTCACGGAGGAAGAGACAGCAACTGACGCAGGACCCAAGACTTTGTTAATCAGGCTGACTGTGGGCTACTGCAAGCAGATAACCCAAATGTGATGACTGCAGCAGTGAATACACTCAACATCTAAATTTATAGTAAGTGTACACAACTGTACTTTTCATTCAAGGTCCTCAATGACTTGTACAGACGTAGAGGTGGAGTAAGATGCCTGAAATGTTGGTGGCCACACAACAGTATATGTTTTGTAGGGTTTACTGTCACATATTTGATTGTCATTTAGACGATCACATATGTGCGAAAATCAATTTCTCGAACTGAGGGTTCAATCACCACAATGTCGAAGCTGACATGAGAGAACAGCTGCTATTGTCAGCTTCAACATTGCGGTGCAGATCCACTAAAGTGGGGATCAGGAAATATACCCTTACCCTCACTGTAGTGCGATCTCTGAGTTTGTATATATAATTGGGGGGGGGGGCTTGCCCCCCCTGCAGAAGTTATTTTAGTTGCGTGGCTATGAGCATTTCAGCAAAGTCGATATTTGACATTGCTGTGCTCCGTTCAATATTTCGGTTGCTCTGTTTTGATTTCCGGCAATGTTTGTCGGAAATTGTTGCGCCCATCAAATGACATTCGCAAATATGATAGTAAACCGTTCTGTAGACTTATCGCGCCTTCATTCTTACCCTTGGGTTTGGAGAAGAACCTCTGCTCCGACTCCACCATGCCCTAGCTCAAAAACTTCCAGTTGGCTCGTGGCTAGGAGGTATCCCATCGTGCATCACTAAATAACCCAGATCTCATTTGCCACTTGTTCAGTTCAGACGTGATTCTTCTTGGCCGTGGCTAAGTGAAAATTTTCAGTGTCTTTGACTAGTTTATTGTTGGCTATAAACAACTTGTTTGGTAGTTTAATATGTTTTTCCGGTCCGTGTCTGTTTTGGACTTTTTGCTGTATCGTTTACTGTGTGTACTGTTTGTACATTGATTGGCCGTTCTTCCATTGGCCTATTGTATCCCAGCATCATTTCTCTTGTGCTGCTTGTTTCTGTTACCTTTTTCCTTTCCCCTTGGGCTAGGCCCTTTTAAGTTAGAGGACCTAGTCCTCTCTTCTGTTTTGTGCCTGTCCTTGGTCTAGACTCCTTTAAATTAGAGGACGTCGTCCTCTGTTTATCTCTGTCTCTCCTCCTAGGCCTAGGCCCATTTAAGTTAGAGGACCTAGTCCTATGTTTGCCTATTTGTACGGTGCTGTTCAATCTGTTTGAATATAGTTGCTCTGCTTTGTTCTTGCTAGTTATTGCACTATGTCCAAAGATGCTAAGGATCGCAAGCCTTCGGGCTTCAAAAAGTGTACTAAATGTGCCCAGAAAATATCCTTAATGGATGGGCACAATCTGTGTGTGTGTATTGTTTGGGGGCTATTCACCTCCAAGAGTCTTGCCTGTTTTGTCATGATTTTAGTCCCCGTGTTCTTCAGGAGAGTAAGAACAGACTTATTTTGAAAGGACTATTGAAACATTCCTTTGAGGAGGAATTGAAATCTTCATCCTTCAGCTCTAAATCTCCTTCCTCTTCCAAGAAAGACAAACCAAAAGCTACAAAAAGGCAGTCTCCCACCCATTCTGTGTCGTCAGAGCCGCCAGACAAAATTACCAAAGTGACTACATCCTCTTCGGCTCCACTGTTCTCGTTGCTGACAGAGGTTTCCATTGTGTATCCATCAGTTTCGGCTCCAGGAGCTTCGGAGCTGATAACTGAGACTACATCTCGAAGCCAGTCAGCTGAACTTCGACTGGATGTCCTTCAAGGATGCATCTGCAGTCATCACATATGGGTTGTCCTGCCTCAGGCAGCCCTTCGGTCGGCCGGATTCCAAAGTCTGGGTCCGGCGTCGGCTGATGTCGCACTTTCCCCGACGTCAGAGCGCCTGGGGTATAAAAGCATCAGCCGGCGCCATCTTCCCCAGTCTTTCTTGCCGCGTGGTGCCCGAAGCAGAAGCAGCTCGCAAGTGCCGGTCGGCCAACTCCTGTAATTCAGCTACCGAAGACTTCAAAAAGCTAAGTACCCCGTTGGGGACTCTTTCTTGCCTCTTTCTTGCCTCAGCCGATGTCAGATAAAGTTAATAATTGTTTAACTTGTGGGAAACAAATACCTCATAAGGATTTCCACTCTTACTGCCTCCCCTGCCTAGGCCCAGACCACGACGTCTCTGCCTGTTCAGCCTGTGCTTCCTTCAGCCGATGCACCCTTAGACGTCGGGCGGAGTTTGCAGAGGAATTTTTTGGGGCTAGTTTTTCGTATAAGATGCCGTCGGAGACTCCGACTTCTCATTTAGTTAAGAAACGGAAGGACAAGGACCGACACACGCGGGCCGCGGTTTTGGCTGAAACCACGGCAAGGCCTACCACGAGTGTCTCTGTCTCGGCTGAAACAGAGTCCTTGGTACTTCCAATTACCGAAACCGCTCAACCGACTACCTCGGTCCCGGAGGCCCCGGCTGAGTCTGTTACTGAATTTCCAACAGAAACTGGTGTCCTGGAACCTTCCGACACCATTCCTTTAGACAAATCTGCACCAGCACGTGGTGCAGCCAGGCCTCCTGCATCCATGTCCATTAAGGCATTCTCCAGGGCTAAAGCTGCTAAACTCTCAAAAGCTTTACCTCCCAAGGTTATCCCTCAGGGACCCTCTACTGGTTCACAGATTCTAAGCTTAGCAGAGGATCTTATCTTCTTAATTAGGGGCTATCAACCTCATCCGGACAGGGGCTCTCAAACTCCTCCAGACAAAAGGCCCAGGGTCGAGCCCTCTGATCCCCACTCCTCAGATGAGGCCTCTGATGGCTCTACTCTACTCGGACCACCAGGAGGAGGCTTTTTCGGCCTACGAGGATTCTGATGCAGAGGACTCTATTCCCTCGGCCTCCCCTCCTGAAGAGTTTTCCTTTGGGGAGACACTGCACACCATGAGAGAGCATTTCCAATGGCAGGGCCAAGAATTCTCTGATTCCAGGAAAAGATTAAGGACCTTTTTACATTTGCCTCAGCATAGACCTTTAGCTATTCCTCCTGTTTTGAATGTCATTGATGTGTACTCTGACTCTAGCACAACCCCTGATTCTCTCCCTCCGGCTCCTGCCAAACCCGATAGGTACTACAGGGTCCCGGACTCGCATCTTTACCTTTACAAGGCCCACTCTGCTGATCCAGAAACTATTTCCCAGGTCCCTAAAGGGGTTGCAGCTGCCACTGCTAAAAATCCTCTCCCCTCTGAAAGGGAGTCCAGAGCTTTAGAGAGATGGAGTAATAAAAAGTTTATACTTCTGCTACTCTTTCTATGAGGGCATTAAATTGTCAATTTCATATGATAAAGTACCAAGAGTATTTGTTAGAGGAATTGCATAAAAAACTCTTCACCTGACCCCCTAGACCGCAAGTCACTTCAGGATCTGGTACATAACTCACAGCAGGTTAGCAACCATTTCTTGCAATGTGGTTATGATGCATTGGAAGCTTCATGTAGGTCAGCTATGACTGGCGCAGTCATACATAGGCATGCTTGGCTGAAGGAACAATCTCTGCCAGACCATGTTAAAGCAAAGCTGCTGGATGCTCCTTTGGAAAAGCAAAAGTTATTTGGCTCCACGGCTCAGGAGGTCCTAAAGAAATTTGAAGAAAAGGCAAAATCCGTACAAACAGTCAAAGATTTTCTCCAAGTACAACCACCAAGATTCAGCAGGAATTGGCCTTCCAAAAATTGGTCCTTTCCAGACACAGAGATGTTTCAGAGATGCAAGAACAGGCGTGCCAGAGGTAGAGGGCAAGCTAGAGGCTCCTACAGAGGACGTCAATGGCAGCCTCCCAACCAGAGAGGTAATGCAGGACCTTCAACTGCTGCACAAGGACAGGCTCAATGACTTTGCTTTGACACCGCCAACCAGGGCTCAGTTGGAAGCACCTTTGGGTGGAAAGCTTTCTTTATTCTCAGAAAATTGGCACAGTATTACAAGGGACAAATGGACACTACAAATAATAGACAAAGGATACAGGTTTCATTTCCACATTACCAAAAATAAAGGGCATGCCAGACCTGCCACCGAATCAAAGGGCAGAGGCTTTGAAACAAATTTCCAGCTTAATGCAAATGAAAGCTATAGAAAAGGTTCCTCTCTCAGAACAAGGCCAAGGATTTTATTCCAGACTATTCCTTGTTCCAAGAAAAGAAAAACAATGGAGGCCTATTCTCGACTTGTCCGCACTGAATACTTATCTCATTGTGCCAAAGTTCAAAATGCTGACTCTCCAGCAGCTCCTTCCCATGCTGGGCAAGGGGTCTTGGCTGGTAACTCTAGACCTCAAGGAGGCATACCTGCATGTCCCTAGCAGACAAAGTTGCAGAAGACACCTCAGATTTCTTGCAGGGTCAGAGCATTATCAATTCTCAGCATTGCCCTTTGGCTTATCTACTGCGCCCAGAGTATTCACAAAATGCCTGGCATCAGTAATTGCACACTGCAGACTTCAGGGGATTCAAATATACCCATATCTGGACGACTGCCTTATACAAGCGGACAGCCAACAAACTTTGGTAAAACACTTGAATTATGCCATCCACCTACTTCAGGCCTTGGGATATACAGTCAACTTTCACAAATCAAGACTTGTTCTATCCCAAAGAATAACCTTTCTGGGTGCAGATCTAGATACAACCACCCAAACGGCCTTCCTCACAGAAGAAAAACAAAGGCAACTACCAGATTACTTAAAAAATCTGACAAGACAAACCCAGCTGACTGCAAGGAAAATCCTGCAGGCCCTGGGTTACATGGCTTCTTGCATCCTTCTGATTCCGCAAGCAAGACTACATGTGAGGAAACTGCAATGGTACCTAAGGAGTTTATGGACTCAGCACAGTCACAGCCTGGAAACTTTGATACCACTCATTCCATGCCTTCAAAAGTAATTTCTGTGGTGGGCTCAAGCAAGCCAGGCAAACAGGGGTCTGCCTTTCAGCAAACCAATAGCCAGCCAAACCATTACAACAGACGCTTCAGATCACGGATGGGGAGCGCACATGGAGGGCAGATGCATTCAAGGTCTATGGTCACAAAAAGAGCTACGCATGCACATAAACCAAAAGGAAATGCTGGCAGTGATACATGCAGTCGAAGCCTTCAAACCCTTTCTGCATCATGGCCAACTGCTAATAAGGACAGACAACACCACGGTTATGTGGTACATAAACAAGCAAGGAGGCACCCATTCCTACCCTCTTTGCAGGCTGGCAATGAATCTATGGGAACTATCCTTGAAACTCAATATACAGCTACAATCCCAGTTTGTGCCAGGGAAAGACAATATACTGGCGGACAGCTTAAGCAGAAATATCATGGATGCACACGAATGGATGCTGCACCCAGACATCTTTCTACAGATAACACAATCATGGGGGAGGCCGGACTTAGATCTTTTTGCCTCCCCCCACAATCATCAACTGAAGAAATTCTGCTCAAGGACATACCACCCACAAGCATGGAAAGTGGACGCCCTCTCTTTCAGCTGGAGAACTCTAACAGTGTATGCATTTCCACCTCTCCCATTAAAGACCAAGGTTTTACTGAAGATCAGCCAAAAGTGATTCTGATAGCTCCGGACTGGCCAAGACAGCACTGGTACCCCAAGAGCATGTCACGCACGAAACCATGGCCTCTTCCTCTATGGCCACTTCTACTGACACAGCACAGTTACAAAACTCTGCATTCCAACCTGAAAACCTTGCAACTAACAGCCTGGAAAATACCTTGACGACTCCTCAGGACAAGCTATCCCAGAGAGTGAAAGATATTATGGAAGTTCGCCGGCCCTCCACAAGAAAGGCATATTCAGCAAAATGGAAAAGATTTCACATTTGGAACACCACAAAGGGCCTGGATGCGACAGTGATGAACATGCCACATATCCTGGAATACTTGGCAGAAATGTTCCACAATGGTCTGTCTTATTCTTCCATTAAAATTCATGCTTCAGCAGTTTCAGCAGAGTACAATACTGATCCACCTGTCTTCTCTCATCCTCTCCTAAGACAGTTTCTAAGAGGCATCAAAAACATCAATCCTCCAAGGAAACCACCTCTACCTACTTGGGACCTTAACTTCGTGTTGGAAAAACTAACACTGCCTCCCTTTGAATCAGCAGCATCTGCAGAACTACAGTTCCTGTCTTGGAAGACTGCTTTCCTTCTGGCCATAACCTCAGCAAGAAGAGTATCTGAGTTACAGGCCCTTATGGCAGTGCAGCCATTTCTTATTTTTCATCAGGACAGAGTTTCATTGAGAACCAATACTACATTTATGCCAAAGGTGGTATCCAGGGTTTCATTAAATCAAGCTATTCACTTGCCTACCTTCTTTCCAAATCCACAAAACAAAGGGGAGAAACTTCTGCACACCCTGGACATACACAGACAGTTGCGCTACTACTTGGACAGAACTAAAGGTTACAGAAAAACTGACCAGCTTGTTGGTAGCATATGCTGCTGGTACACAAGGAAAAGCAATTTCCAAACAGACAATTTCAAAATGGATAGGGAATTGCATTCGTTTTTGTTACTCCTTTCATGGAAAAACTGTGCCAGCTAACACTAGACCTCATTCCACGAGAGCCACAGCCTTCTTAAGAGGGGTGGCTACCAAGGACATTTTAGAAGCTGCTACATGGAGCACCGTGCATACATTTGCCAAGCATTACAGTTTACCTTTATATTCCAGATCCAGAGCAGGCTTTGCTACGGCAGTGCTGCAGGGCATTTTTAGCTACACCATCCTTTACATAGTTCTTCCACCCCCAGATTGGCTATGGTATTCTACCCATATGTGATGACTGCAGATGCATCCTTGAAGGACATAGTACAGTTTTGTACCTACCATAAATGTAGATGTCCGATAGGTATGCATCTGCAGTCAGGGTTACCCTCCCTCCCTTCCCCTCTGTGGTATTTCTTGGGTACTTACCCCTCTTATAGCTAGCTGGGGTGATCTGTTATGGTGTATTTGTTTTGATATTATTGTGCATGTTTGGTTTTTTTAAATGCATCTCTCCAAATTTAGCCTTCCTTAGAGGGCACCTGGCATCTGGGGCAAGAAAAACTGAGGAAGATGGCGTCGGCTGATGCTTTTATACCTCAGGCGCTCTGACGTCGGGGAAAGTGCGACATCAGCCGACGCCGGACCCAGACTTTGGAATCCGGCCGACCGAAGGGCTGCCTGAGGCAGGACAACCCATATGTGATGACTGCAGATGCATACCTATCTGACATCTACATTTATGGTAGGTACAAAACTGTACTTTTCCCTGACTTGTTAGATCGCCTCTTCCCGGTCCTCTAGGAGCCTTTCTGATGAGGACGTTGAGAGAGTTGTGCGTAGAATGCTTCAGACTTCGGCACTGGCAAATTTACTTTCGGCTCCGTCCCAGTCGGCTCCGGAGCCTAATGTGCCCTCACACCCTGTCGATGTTCCTCCGAGTTTCTCTGAGGCTTCGGAGCCAGAGTTGTCGGTGCCTCAGGTTGTGGAAAGGTTTGTTGCAGCTGTCTCAGTTGATCTCTTGGTTCCGATATCCGCTCCTACTTTTTTGGTGCAATTAATGGGGTCTAGGGTCCTCAGTTCTCCGGTTGGGCCCAAGGGGGACGCTTAGATTTGAACTTTGGTTCCGAGCCTACCTCTCTGTCCTTCAGCGCAGGTGAGCTTGGACCCCACATCTGCCTCGGAGCCGAGGACTGCCTCTGCATCTTCAGAGTGGAGGGCATCCTCGGAGCCGTATGGATTGGCCTTCGAGGTGATGAGTGTGCTGTCCAGGTCTTCAGTTTCAACCAGAGGTACCGACACTCCTCCCCCTAAAGTGACGACTTCAGTCTCAGCTCCCTCTCTCTCCCAACAAAGCAGAGACTCGCAGCCTCCAGAAACCTCCATGAGTGGTCCCCAGTCTTCCGAGGTCTTCCCAGAATATCTTTGAGCAGCCATCTAGGAAGAAAACTTGTAAGAGGAAACATGTTGACTCCCCTGATGAGTCTGTTGCATCAGACACGAACCTCGAGGAGTCTGAAGGGTCCCCCAAGTCGTCCTCTGATATCTCATTCGCAGATATCCTTGAGATCCTGAAACAGAGAGGCGGCTAACCCACCACATCCCCTTCTGATGAGGAGTCAGTGTACCTGAAGGCTTTCAGGTTTCAACCTTCTGCCTCTTGGGGTGTCTCCACCTTTTGACAAGCTACTGGATCTAGTGAGTCGAAAGGTGTGGGAATTTCGTGATTCTGTGGAACCAGTTCCTAGAAGACCAAATTTTTGTTAGCACCCTAGGACAAGGACTTTCTTACTAAGGGCATTCCAATAGATGCCATGGTGGTGGCAGCAGCCCCCAAGAAGGAACTTGCTGAAACTTCCTCCACTGTCCATCCACCGAACAAGGAGTCTCGAATGATGAAGTATGGGAAAGCGTGTCTTTTCAATCTTCTGCCTCTTGGGGTGTCTCCACCTTTTGACGAGCTACTGGATCTAGTGAGTCGAAAGGTGTGGGAATTTCGTGTTTCTGTGGAACCAGTTACTAGAAGACCAAATATTTGTTAGCACCCTATGACAAGGACTTTCTTACTAAGGGCATTCCAATAGATGCCATGGTGGTGGCAGCAGCCCCCAAGAAGGAACTTGCTGAAACTTCCTCCACTGTCCATCCACCGAACAAGGAGTCTCGAATGATGAAGTATGGGAAAGCGTGTCTTTTCTTCAGCGGCTTTTACACTTAGATCGCTGAACTACCTGTCTCATTTCACAAGGCTCCAGAGAGATCTCTTAAATAGCTGGGAGATGCTCTGCAGGATAACGTATCTGATGCAGTATCTCAAACGGTTAACGCACAGATGTCTATCCTAAATTCTATTGTGAACTCCTCCATGAGGCTGATATCTTGCACAGCTGATGGAGCGAGTAGGGCAGCGGGTTCAGGAGTCTCCCTTAGGAGACTCTCCTGGATGTGTTTGTGTAACTTTGCAGAGGCCTTTAAGTCTACGTTTACCAATGCCTCTTTTACAGATCTTCATTGTTTGGAACCAAGGTAAAGGACACACACACCAGGTGTGAGCAGGAAGGAAAAACTGCCATGGGAGTTCATTTTTCCGTTCCTTCTAGACCCTATACCAAAGAGCAGAAGGGCGGCAAAATGTGGTTGAAAAAGTCGCAGAGGTTTTTTCGGGATGCACAAGGTGATTCCTTCAGCGGCAGAGGAGGAGGAAATAGTGGTAGATGCCGCCATAGAGGCAGAGGAGGCCCACATAACCAGGGTGTCCGTGATTCCTGTAGTGGTTGTCCCTATGAGCGCTCCTAAAAGGAGGCCCGACTGCGCGTCTGTCGAGCCAGTTGGGGGTCGTATTTCTTTATACCCAGAAGTGTGGCACGATATCCCTCAAGACAAGTGGGTATTAAAGATAATTACCAGAGGTTGCCATATTTCCTTCTCTTCTCTACCCCCTCGGACCAGACAAATCCCAGATGTACCACCCAGTCACAGAGATTCAGCAACTCTAGAAATCCAAAAGTTGCTCGTAAAGAGAGTCATCCAACCCGTCCCCGCAGACCAAGTAGGATTAGGGACTTGCTCCAGATTCTTTTTGGTGCCAAAAAGAACAGGGGACTTGAGACCCATCTTTGATCTCACCAAATTGAACGAATCTGTACAGACGTCCAAGTTCCGAATGGTCACCTTACAGTCAATACTCCCGTTGTTAGGGAAAGACATTTGGATGTGCTCCATAGACCTCCAAGATGCATACTACCATATCAAAATGGACAGTGCATCAAGGAGTCACTTGCACTTCCGGCTGGGAGACTGTCATTATCAGTTTTGTGCCCTGCCCTTTGTTCTCACCACAGCCCCCAGGGTGTTCACCAAATGCATGGGAGTAGTTACGCCTCACTTGAGACATCAGGGATTCCAAGTGTTTCCATACCTGGACTGGCTCCTGACTGCCACCACCAGGCATCTACTGTTACAGGCCAGGGATGCTACTATTTCAACTTGCCTACAGTTGGGATGCTACTATTTCAACTTGCCTACAGTTGGGGATTATAGTAAATTGGCAAAAATCTGCATTATCGCCCTCTCAGCATGGGAATTTTATTGGCGCCGAAATAAACACTGTCTCAGTGAGGGCTTACCTTCCCGTAGAAAGAATTCAGAACCCCAGGGAACAAGTTTTGAGCTTACTTCCTCTAAGGAAAGCGAAAGCAAAGATGGTGCTCAAGTTATTAGGGACAGTGGCTTCTACAATCACATTAGTTCCATTAGCCAGACTGCACATGAGGGTTCTGCGGTGGTTACTTTTTGCTCAGTGTGGTCACTTCAGTGTTTACCTCTTTCTCACCCCATCCTGATAACAGATTTGTGCAAACAGGATCTTCGCTGGTGGACAAAGTCCAGCAATCTAAACTCAGGCAGACCGTTTGCCCCAGTTGCTACCATGACCACTGATGCCTCCCAGATTGTGGGGGGGGGGCATTATCTAGGGAGAACAGTCCCAAGGCACGTGGCAGGAACACAAGGCTCATTTGCATATCAACGTCTTGGAGATGAGAGCAATGCTTCTGGCGTTGCAAGCACTTCACAGCTTTCTCCCTCTAGGGACTATTGCGATCCACCCGGACAATATGTTGTTGGTGTGGTACATAAAAAAGGCGGGACCAAATCTTACCCCTTCTGCAGAGAAGCCCCTAGAGTGTGGGAGTGGGCAGTGTCTTCCCAGCGCTTTCTGGTTGCAACGCACATCCCGGGGAAATCCAACGTGATAGCAGACAGGCTCAGCAGGGCAATTCTGATGCCTCAAGAGTGGTTTCTAAACACACACATTGTGGAACAGATTTTTTGCAAGTGGGATCAGCCTTGCTGCGATCTATTTGCCGCCCCTCTCAATACCAGGTGCAGCAGCTACTTCACCCTGATTCCCCCGGAAAGGGAAACACCCAGAGATGCACTCATTCACAACTGGCCCTCAGGACTTCTCTATGCTTTCCCTCCATTCCCCCTCGTATCGAGGGTAATTCAGAAAGCAATATCCTTGGGAAGTAAAATTATCCTAATTGTTCCGTACTGGCCTCGACAGATTTGGTTCCCCTTTCTCAGACCTCATCTAATGGACGAACTGTGGACTCTGGACCCAGTGCCAGATTTTCTGATGCACATGTCAGGGGTGTTCCATCCCTCTCTCCACACCCTCAATTTGACAGCTTAGCTGCTCCAATTCCATCCCTAGTCAGGCATCATGACTTTTGTACACATTCTGACATCCTCTCTCAAGTCTTCTACCAGAAAGATTTATACCAATAAATGGAAAAGATTCTCTTTTGGGCCCGTGAGAGAAGCTTCGATCCTTACACAGCTCCCATTTCTGCCATTTTAGATTTCCTTTCTCAGTTGTTCCAGCAAGATTCAGCAGCTGCCACTATTAAAGTTCAACTGGCAGCTATTTCCACCTTTCATTTGGCTAATGAACCTAACCTTATTGAATTGCCTTGTTTTCTTCCCTAATTTTTCTAACAAGGCGGAGTGCAAATTTCACCATCTGGATGTGCACAGACAATTGCGTTTTTACCTGGACAGAACTAAAGATTTTAGAAGGTCAGATCAATTCTTTCCTTTTCAGATACTAGGAAGGGCCTTCCAGTTTCTAAAGTCACATTGTCTCGCTGGATTTCCAGCTGCATTTCCTTTGTCTATTCATCCAGTGGTAAAGATCTTCCCTTTAAGGTGAAACCTCATTCTACCAGGTCTGTCTCTACCTTGGTAGCTTTTCAGGCTAAAATTCCAATAGACAACATTTGTGCTGCAGCAACACGGGCTTCACCTCATACATTCATTGCTCACTACAAATTGGATATGGCTTCCAGGAACAGGTCTTCCTTTAGTCCCACAGTACTCGGGAGCATTTTCCAATGAGCCACCCAAGATGAAGGTGCTAGGAGGACGCTGTCCCAAGGGTAAGAATGAAGGCGAGATAGGACTACAGAACATAAAGAAGTTATGTACCTACCATAATGTTCAATGTTTGTAGTCCATCTCGCCCTTCATTCTTACAAACTCACCCTCCTGCCCCCTGCTTGAGGACCTGGGGGTAGTGTCTCTACTGCTTTTTTGGTTATGTTAGTCCTTTTGACTTGGTTTGTCCTTTGTCTCTGTATGTTTCTCCTTGCAGCAAACATGATCTGGGTTATTTAGTGATGCATGATGGGATACCTTCTAGCCACTAGCCAACCAGAAGTTTTTGAGCTAGAGTATGGCCAAGTCGGAGCCGAAGTTTGGCTCCGATCCCAAGGGTAAGAATGAAGGGCGAGATGGACTACAAACATCGAACGTTATGGTAGGTACATAACTTCTTTTTTATTCAGGTTGGTAGTGGAGATTGCCACAACTAAGAAAGCGAAAAAGAGCTGTCAAAAAATTAATCACATCATCACAGAGGGACATTTTTATCGTGTTTTGTTTAACAGGTAGAGGAACTGGACAAGTTTGTTCTTTTTTCAGTAGTAAAGGTGAACAAGCAAAAAGGAGGGAAGCAGATTAAAATAAGTTAACACACAACTTGCAAAACTGTAATACAGTGATGTTAGGTTAGAAAGTAATAACTTTGTAGACGTCTTATCTCACATTAAAAGTAAGTGCTTTGCTACTTGGGAGTATTATATTGTACTGCTGCTGTGCTTGGACAGAGTGGTCTCTTGTAGTGAGTAGGTGCTTGGATCTCTCTTCAGGTGCTATTTTGTTGGCTGATTTCTTGATATTTAGCTTCCCACCTGGTACAAAAATGCACCTTTAGCCAATGTTGAGGAATCCCTGTGCAAGGGTTGAGGGAATGTGCCTAGCCCCAGAATACTCAGGTGGTGGTCATCAGATCATGTTAAAGCTAAATTACTGGATGCTCCCTTAAACCAAGACTGCCTGTTTGGCAACAAAGCAGAAAAAGTACTTAAAAAGATGGAGGAAAAAGATAAATCTATGCAAACTGTTAAAGATTTCCTGCAAGTACAACCTCCCAGATTTAGTAGGCATTGGCCCTCTAAGAATTGGTCCTTTCCTGCCTCTTCCAGGCCTTCTCAGTCCAAACCCAGAACCAGCAGAACACCCAGGCTTTATTCCCAAGGTACTCACAGGCCTAAGCAGTGGGGGGGGGGCTCCTACTTCCAAAGCAGGGAGTAGTAAGACTCCCCCCTGTGGTAAATTGTCTCAATGACTTAACTTTAAATCATCCAAGCCCTGCTCAGCTGACTGTTCCTTTAGGGGGGAAGATTGCCCTGCATGCAAAAAATTGGGAACTCATTACCCAGGACAAATGGGTTTTAAATATAGTTTCCCAAAGATACAGATTTCACTTCCACTCCTTACCCAACCCCAAACGGTTGGCCAGACCTACACCAAATCAGTGGGCAGAGGCTTAAAAGCAGATTCTCTTTCTTTTAAGCATCAGGGCTATTCAACCTGTCCCAGAAGAAGAATGGGGGCAAGGTTTCTACTCAAGACTTTTCCTGGTACCCAGAAAAGACCATTCCTGTTGTCCTATCCTGGACCTGTCTATCCTAAACACATTTTTGGTAATCCCAAAATTCAAGATGCTAACTCATCAGCTGCTTCCCATGCTAGGCCAAGATGTCTGGTTGGCAACACTGGATTTAATGGAAGCCTACCTGCGCATCCCAATAAGGGAATCTTGCAGAAGATACCTACGCTTCAGAGCAGGCTACATGCACGATCAGATGTTCTTCGTGTTTCACTGTTGCAGTCATTACATTTAGGGTAATCTGCTGGCAGGTTGTCCTCAGTCAGCCTGATTAACAAAGTCTTGGGTCCTGCGTCAGTTGCTGTCCCTTCTTCTGTGATGTCAGGTAGTCAGGGGTATAAAACATGCAGCCGACGCCATTACATCAGTCTTTCTTGCCACTCGGTGCCCAAAGCAGAAGCAGTTCGCAAGTGCCGGTTGGCAGACTCCTGAAATTTTCGTTTTCGAATTTCAGAACCGAAGTCTCCAACTAAAAAGTTAAGTACCCCATTGGGGAAACTTTTTCTTGCTCCTTACCGATGTCAGTAAAAGTTAATTGCATTACTTGTGGGAAGCAAATACCTCATAATGATTTTCATTTGTACTGTATTCCTTGCCTAGGCCCTGACCACAACGTACCTTGCTGTCGTTTTGTGCTAAATTTAATCAATGCACTATTAAACGTCTGTATATTTTTGCTTCTAAATATTTTGGCTCATGCTTTAATTATCCAGAAATGTCATCGGTTAGCAATCCGACTAACGTAATACCTAAAAAACACAAAGAAAAAGACAGAGACAGGCCTTCGAGGTCTAAAACTGACAACGCTTCTCCCAAGCCAGTCGTCAGTTCACCGTTACTCAGTGAGGCGCTTTCGCAGCCACTGATACCTGCCACTTCTGATTCGCAGGCCTCTACTGAGACGCATTCGAGTCCGGTATGCCACAAGATGCTTCAATTATGGAACCTGCGGATGTCTCTACCTTAGAAGGGTCCAGAGCCGCTCTGCAGGCACTGGCTTCTGAGGGTGTTTTCAGGCCTACAGATTTGTATATTAGACCGGCGCCATCTTCAAAACTAAGGCCAAAGTCTAAATCTATGTCTAAAAAAACGACGCCTGGGCCACATGTGCAGGCCCCTATGCCTAAAAAACAAATTGTCAAAATGGCTGAAGATTTAATTACTCTGATCAGGGGTAGCCAACCCCCCCCCCCTTCTAAGAGGCCTAGGCAAGACATTGATTATGAATCTTCTGAACAGGATTCTATTTCTTCTGACTCTTCTAATGAACAGGATTTGTCTATACCTACTTATGAGGACTCTGATGCAGAAGATTCCATTCCTTCTGCTTCTCCCCCTGAGGATTTTTCTTTTGGAGAAACTTTACATTCCCAGTGGAAATGTTCCAGTAAGGTAAGTCAGGATTTCTCTGAATCTAAAAAGAGACATAGGGATCATAATTTTCTTCCTCGGCACAGACGTTTGGCTATACATCTTGTTCTAGACATTGTTGATGATTTTTCAGAATCTAGTTTGGCTCCTGATTCTCTGCCTCTGGCTCCCTGTAAGCCAGACAGATGCTACAGGGTTCCTGACACCCACAAATTCATTTTCAAAAATCATATTGCAGATTCTGAAACCATTTCTCAGGGTCCCAAGGGCATTACGGCATCTACTGCTAAAAATCCTACCCCTTCTGATAGAGATTCCAGGGTGCTGGATGGATGGGGGTAAGAAGGTTTACACATCTGCAACCTTTGCAACCAGGGCCTTAAACTGTCAATTTCATATGCTTAAATATCAACAGCATATCATGGGACTGCTTAAACAGAAAATGATAGATTTACAGGATTTATTGCATTCAGCTGAACAATTTGGAAAACATACTTTGCAATGTGGTTTTGATTCTTTGGATGCCTCTTGCAGGGCTGCTGTAACTGGGTCTGTGCTAAGAAGGCATGCTTGACTCAGAGCAAACTCTGCCTGATCATGTTAAAGCAAAATTGTTGGATGCTCCTTTACAACAGGACAGTCTCTTTGGTAATAAGGCTGAAGAAGTTTTAAAAAAAGATGGAAGATAAAGCTAAATCTATGCAAACTGTGAAATATTTCTTACAAGTGTGCAACCTCCAAGATTTAATAGGCACTGGCCTACTAAGAACAGGTCCTTTCCAGTTCCTTCAAGAGCCGCTCAAGTCAAACCCAGACATTCCAAAGGTTCCAGGTTTCAGTCACAAGGGACTTTTAGAACAAAACAATGGTGTGCTTCCTCCAAATCTGGAAACAACAAGGCACCTCCCTATGGTAAGCAGTCTCAATGACTTCTCTCTACACCTACCAAGCACTTACCTTTTAGCTGCCCCTTTGGGGGGAAAACTGGCACTTCATGCAAGAAACTGGCAACTTATAACCCAGGATAAATGGGTTTTAAGCACCCTGAACCACTGCTAGGTAGGCAAACAAATTTATTAAGCCGAACAGTTCACTCGAAAAAATAATGCTGAATCAAATCACCATACGTTTTCGTCCACAACTTCATCAGATTACACTAATACATTCAGTTAACTGCTTTTATATACTCATCCAAATTTTAAAAAACAACTTGTGGGGCTTTTGACCCCAGTCAGCCAATCTTTGGCCTCGGTATTGACGTCTGTATTGGAACCAGGAAACCAGGAAGTGCATCGGTGTTGGGAGAGAGGCGGGCTGTTGGTGAGGAAAATGATTCCAGAGATGTAGAAAGGCGAAATGGAGCAGGATCCAGCAGTCTGGATGGTTTCCGGATTTTGCTTGAGAAACCGACCCTCGGACAATCTGAGCAGCCTAACAATGTTAGAAAAATGTGTGAAGGAGTTCTTTTGGCCCTGGTGGTAGTTTAAACTCTACAGGTACAAAAGACATTTCAGTGACTTATTCAATGTTGTTTATGATTTTGCTAGCAAAACAACACCAATGATAAACTACAAGGAACTTTTCTCAAAAGCTTGATGACCTGGACTATTTTTATACAAATGCAAAATGTTAGAAATGGATAACACTTATTTAAAGTATTGTTTAGAACAGAAAATTGTGCCCAAAGGGCTTAGGGTATCTAAAATACCTAACAAGGTTAATGGAAGGTACAGAGTTTTATTTTGAACTAATAGAGGCTTTTGATAATTGTGGTTTTGATATAATGAGGGCTATCATTAAAACAATGAGGTAGAAATAAAGAAGTTGCAAGAAACTGTAGAATGTATAAACAAGGACATTACTCACGATTTACTATTTACAGTGGAAGAGAGAAGCAAATATCATAAACTATTAAATAATTTAGAAAGTAAATGTTTGGAGGTTAAAACAGAAAATTAAACAAGATTGAGAGAGATTTAAATGAATACAAAACAAAGAAACAATACCGAAGCCTAAGAATTGGGTGAGAAATGTTAGAAATTATGACATTAATCACTTCAGAGAACCTAACAATGACATTTCTGACAATGAATTGCCTTTAGAGAATGATTATGATGCTGCATTTCCACCTTTAAGGTGGTCTGAGAGACTTATGCACAGGGAACCTGTTACTTACAATTCAAAACTACAAAACCAGAAACTGGGAGCTCAGGAAAGGCGACCAGTCTGGGAATAATTACAAACTGTGGTTTTAAATACAGTTATAAAGATTTTAATATTTTTAATTACACAGATGTAGCAATTAACAGTAGTCATTTTGAACTATTGACAAAAGGTTTTGGTTTTATACCTAGAGAGAAAACAAATATTTTTAAACTTTTAATTGATATTAAATTATTTATCAGGAAGAAAACTTAGAATTATATTTTAAAGGAAATGGTGTCAACATGAACAATGTAAAAATTTGCGGTAAGAGCACCTTTAATCCCCAACACACCCTCAGCTAAGAAACTTTGAATTGAGCTTGGAACACGAGCTTAGGAAAATTCTGAGTTGTCACAAAGTGCAGTCTAATTTAACAGACCCAGAGTTGAAAACTTTGAAATCATTAAGTGAGAACAAGAATATAAAATTATGAAGCCCGATAAGGGAGGGGGTTGTGCTTATGGATGCCATTAATTATGAGCGCAAAATGTTTAACATATTAAATGATAATACCAAATACACCAGAATATCCTTGAAAGAAATTAATATTGCCTACAAGCGAATTTATGTTATTTTAAATGACTTATTAATGGATGAAGTTATTGACATGAGTACTTTTAAATATTTGCATGTAGACAAACCGAGAATACCCTCCATATTTGGGATACCAAAGGTGCATAAAGATGAAAGTGACCCACCTTTGAGAGTGATAGTGTCCCGAAAGGTTCGGTCACTGCACCTTTGGCCAAGTACATTGACCAGAAGATAAAAAGCTTGTTTGTGACAACAATGTTATTTTAAAAGATTCGTGGCATTTCTTAGGAAAACTAAATGAATCACTTGCAAATGAAACAAAAGGTTTTGGTACCTTGGATGTGATTGACTTATTTACAAGTATACCCCATGATGTAGGCCTTGAATGGTTCAAGAAATGCTACTTGAATCCAAACTACTAGGGCACAATGAGTTCAGAACTGTATTGTTATTAATGGAGATTGTCCTAAAGAATAATTTTATATTCTTTCAGGCAGTATTTTCGACAAACTAAAGGTGTGGCGATGGGGGCACACTGTGCTCCACTTATGCTAACACTATAATGTCCTTCTGGGAGAATAAGTTTGTACTGAATTCAGAATATAGTAGTTTATGGAAGTTGTATGGTAGATTTCTGGACGACTTGTGTTTCTTATGGGCAGGCACTCAAGATGAATTTGGTAGCTTTGTGGAATACCTAAATGGTACCACAGAATTTTTAAAATTCACTCACAAATTCACTACTGATGAATTGAAATACCTTGATGTTAACATATCTAAAACTGAGTATGGCTTTGAGTCTAGAATTTATAGAAAAGAGACCTTTTCTAATTCTTATCTGCACTACTCAAGTTCACCCCCACACCAGAAAAGGAGTGTTATAAAAGGGCAATTTGTGCTTGTGTAGAATGACTTCTGATGATGCATGTTATGGTAGAATGTAAAACCTGAGAAACATGTTCCTGAATAGAGGCTACCGGAAGAGCTCATTGATAGAGTTTCCAAAGAAGTCAGTGATGGGAGGAAGGAAGGTTTGCCCTGTATTGGGTAAATTGAAGATGTTGCAACTCAACAAGTCACAAACAAGAAAGTAGATGGGTTAAATAATGAATTGTATCAGGTATCATTACCACATATGATGGACAAGCTGGTGTGATCAAAAGAATTTTGACAGAGTGGATTAACTTTTCTAAAGTTTCTGACTTAAATCACATTTTCCAGGGTGAAATAAAACATATTTATAGGAAGGAACACCCTGAAGGATATTTTTGAAAGAGGTAGTAAAGGGAATTCAAGGTTAGCAGGTACAAACAAAAAGCTGGTGTATTTAAATGTGGTGCTTGTAATTATTGTTCTTATTTGATTACTGGGGATACCATTACTTTACCTGCCAGAAATAACAAAATTTTAACTTTAAAACTTTTGCTAATTGTAACACAAAAGGGATTATTTATGTTGGGTTATGTAAAAAATGTAATGCTTTTTACATTGGCAAGAGTGAAAGAAAGGTTAAGCAGAGAATTTATGAGCACACCTATGATATTCGTATAAAATGTGAAACAAATTCTCTGTACAAACACACAAAAACTTGTCCTGAAGCTGAATTTCAGTTTTTTATATTAGAGGTTGTGCCAAAGGACCCGAGGGGCGGTATGTGGGAGACTTTAGTTGAATACAGAATTATACTGGCAAGTGGTGTTGGAGGCCAGTAAATTCCCTGGTTTAAATGACATGATCTCACTTGCCCCTGTATTAAAAATGAGATCAGCAAAATTGTGACTTTAATGTGTAATAATCCTCCTTGTCAGTAGAGGGCAGTAACTCAATGCATTTCTATGTACAATGATTGTTTTTACTGGCTGTTTTTTAAAATTTGGATGAGTATATAAAAGCAGTTAACTGAATGTATTAGTGTAATCTGATGAAGTTGTGGACGAAAACGTATGGTGATTTGATTCAGCGTTATTTTTTCGAGTGAACTGTTCGGCTTAATAAATTTGTTTGCCTACCTAGCAGTGGTTCAGGGTGCTTAGTTTCTGCTTACTGGTTTGTTCTGCATCCTCCGTTTTTTGGTTATAAATGGGTTTTAAATATAGTATCCCAGGGATACAGGTTTCATTTCCACATCTTGCCAATTCCAAACGGATGGCCAGACCTGCCCCCAAATCAGTGGGCAGAGGCCCAGAAACAAGTACTGTCCCTCATGAACATGGGGGCTATTCAACCAGTACCAGAAGAGGAAAAGGGCCAAGGTTTCTATTCAAGACTTTTCCTGGTACCCAGAAAAGGCAAATCATGGCGTCCAATTCTGGACTTATCTACTCTAAACACATTTCTGGACATTCCAAAATTCAAGATGCTGACTCAACAGTTACTTCCTATGCTAGGCAAAGATGCCTGGTTGGTAACTCTAGACGTAAAAGAGGCTTACCTGCATATCCCAATCATGGAATCTTGCAGAAGATACCTCCGCTTCAAAGCAGGTTACTTGCATTACCAGATGTTCTTCGTGTTTCACTGTAGCAGTCATTACATTTGGGTAATCTGCTGGCAGGTTGCCCTCAGTCGACCTGAATGCCAAAGTCTTAGGTCCTGCGACTGTTGCTGTCTTTTCTTCCATGACATCAAGTCATCAGGGGTGTAAAACATGCAGCCGATGCCATTTTCTTTAGTCTTTCTTGCCGCGCGGTGCCCAAAGCAGAAGCATTTCGCAAGTGCCGGTCGACTACTGAAATATTCGAGTTTGAGTTTCAGAACCAACGTCTTCACTAAAGCTAAGTACCCCGTTGGGGAAACTTTTTTTCTTGCTTTTTACAGATGTCAGGAAAAGTTAATAATTATATTACTTGTGGGAAGCAAATACCTCATAAGGATTTCCATTTATACTATATTCCTTGCCTAGGCCCAGTTCACAATGTGCCTGGCTGTCAGTTTTGTGCTAGATTTAACCAACGCACTATTAAGCATCGGTATATTTTTGCAACAAAGTATTTTGAAAACAGATTTAACTACTCAGAAATGTCTGATAGCAATCCGACTACCGGAGTACATAAAAAACGCAAAGAAAAGGACAGAGAAAGGCAGTCGAGATCCAAAACAGACGAAGTTTCTCCTAAGCCAGTCACCGTTTCACCGGTACTCAGTGAGGCACCTTTGCAGCCCCTGCTACCCGCTACCTTAGAGTTGCAGACCTCCACCGACACCCATGTGGAGTCCGGCATGTCGCAAGATGCTAAAGGTATTTGACCGATGGATGCATCTCCCTTGGATGGGTCCGGAGCCGCTGAGCAGGCACCGGCTTCTGAGGGTGTATTCAAACCTCAACATTTGTACATCAAACAGACGACAGCTGCAAAACCAAAGACAAAAGCAACTTCTAAAACTAAAAATCTGACGCATGAGCCACGTGCACAGGCCTCCATGCCTAAAAAACAGATGATCAAAATGGCTGAGGACCTCGTTACCTTGATCAGGTATACCCATCCCCCTCCTGATAAGAGGCCTAGGCAAGACACCAATTATGAATCTTCAGATCAGGTTTCTATTTCTTCTGATTCCTCTTCTGATCAGGAATTATCTTTACCTCCCTATGAGGATTCTGATGCTGAGGAGTCTATTCCATCTGCATCTCCTCCTGAGGATTATTCATTTGGAGAAACCTTGCATACTTTGAGGGAGCATTTTCACTGGGAGAGTCAAGACTTCTCAATCAAAAAGAGGCTTAGGGATTTCCTTCTCCCTCAACACAAGCCTTTAGCCATTGCCCCTGTTTTAGACATTGTGGATGATGTGTTTTCGGAGTCAATCTTGACCCCTGACTCCTTACCTCCGGCTCCCAGTCAGCCCGACAGATATTACAGGGTCCCTGACTCACATAAATTTTTATTTAGAAACTTTGCTGCTGATCCTGAAACTGTTTCACAGGGTCCAAAGGGAGTTAAGGCCTTAACAGCAAAAAAATCCTACCCCCTCTGACAAGGATTCAAGGGCACTGGACAGATGGAGAAAAAAAGGTTTATACATCTGCAACCTTGGCAATCAGGGCCTTAAACTGTCAATTTCATATGCTTAAGTACCAACAACATGTTATGGGATTGCTGAAACAGAAAATGATATTGATTTCAGAATGTGCAGAAAGTAAAGAATTGCAGGAATTATTGCATGGAGCTGAACAAGTTGGAAAGCATACTTTGCAATGTGGTTTTGATTCTTTGGAGGCCTCCTGCAGGGCTGCAGTTACTGGATCTGTGATTAGGAGGCATGCCTGGTTAAAGGAACAAAGTTTGCCTGACCATGTTAAAGCTAAATTGCTAGATGCACCTTTACAGCATGATTCTCTATTTGGTATTAAGGTAGAAGAGGTTTTAAAGAAAATGGAAGACAAAGCTAAGTCTATGCAAACTGTTAAAGACTTACAAGTGCAGCCACCCAGATTGAGTAGACACTGGCCTACAAAAATTGGCCCTTTCCTGTGTCAGACAGAGCTCAAAGGGGCAAATCCAGATGCCCTAAGGGTTCCAGATACCAGGCGCAAGACTAATAAAGGTCAAAGCAATGGGGCGCATCCACCTCCAAATCTGGAGGAGATAAAGCGCAAACCTACAGAAAGCAATCCCAATGACTTCCCTCTGCCTCCACCAAGCACTTATCTTTTGGCAGCACCCATAGGGGGAAAATTAGCACTTTTTGCTCAAAATTGGCAGTTAATAACCCAGAACAAGTGGGTACTAAACATCGTATCACAGGGATACAGATTCCATTTCCACACTCTGCTAATGACAAATGGTTGGCCAGATCTGCCAAAAAAATCAATGGGCAGAGGCGCAGAAACAGGTTACGTCCCTCATGGATATGGGGGCCATTCAAACAGTACCAGAACAGGAAAAAGGACAAGGATTTTACTCTACTGTTCTTGGTACCAAGAAAGGACAAGGCCTGGCGGCCAATACTGGATTTATCGATTTTGAACACATACCTGGACATTCCAAAATTCAAAATGCTCACTTTGCAGCAGCTTCTGCCCATGCAAGAATGCTTGGCTGGTGACTTTAGACCTAAAAGAGGCCTGCATGTCCCAATAAGACAGTCGTGTAGAAGATACCCCAGATTCAAGGCTGGCTTAATGCATTACCAATTTTCTGCACTGCCCTTTGGCTTATCTACTGCACCCAGGGTCTTTACAAAGTGCCTGGCACCAGTAATTGCATTTTGCAGACAAAGAGGTATACAAATATATCCTTACTTAGACGACTGTCTCATTCAAGCAGAGAACAGACACTCTTCTACAACACCTGGCGTTTGTGAAAAGGCTTCTAACATGCCTAGGGTACACAATAAATGAAAAGAAATCACAACTGGTACCCTTTCAAAAGATAGCATTCCTGAGTGCAAGCTTGAATACAACTGCCCAGATGGCTTACCTCACGCCAGACAAAGGCAACTGACATTACTTCAAACTGATGGCAGCAAAAACCCAGTCTTCTGCAAGACAAATTCTGCAGGCTCTGGGCTTCATGGCATTCTACTAATTCCATATGCAAGACTATATATGAGGAAACTTCAGTGGTACCTAAAAAGATTATGGAGTCAAACTTCAGAGTCTAGAAACAATGATTCCCTGCCTGCAACAGAAGTTTCTTTGGTGGGCCTGTCACCAAAACATGGGATGGCCCTTCACTCTACCCCCTGCCAGCCAAACCTTAGCAGACTCATCAGATTATGCCTCTGGGGCCCACATGGCAGGAAGATGCATTCAGGGCATATGGGCATCAAAACAAATGCATCTAGATATCATCCAGAAAGAGATGCTAGCTGTTCAAAATGCCCCAACAGCCTTCAAGGACTTAGTTCATCCAGGACAACTACTGATAGACTGACAACACCACAGTCATGTGGTATATAAACAAGCAAGGGGGCACACACTCATACCCCCTTTGCAGATTAGCCATGGCACTGCGGAACTCAGCTTTGACCTACCAAATACATCTTCAAGCTCAATTCCTGCCAGCAAAACAAAACACTCTGGCAGACGATTTAAGCAGAAACCTTATGGATCCTCTCGAGTGGAAACTAAATCCACAAGTCTTCAGCATGATAACAGAAAAATGGGGGAAACCAGACATAGATCTGTTTGCCTCTCCTCAAAATTATCAGTTGAAAAGATTCTGCACAAGGACTTATCACAGACTAGCATGGAAAGTGGATGCCCTATCCTTCAGTTGGAAAAACCTATCAGTTTACGCCTTTCCTCCTCTGCTTCTTCTACCCAGGGTCCTCCTAAAAGTCAAACAAGAGAAGCCGAAGATGATATTAATTGTCCCGGACTGGCCCCGCAAATACTGGTACCCATTCCTAAGGAACTTGTCTCAATACCCAGCTTGGACCTTGCCTCAAAGACCACAACTACTGTCCCAGCAAAACAGTCAGATCCTGCGCAATCAACTACAGACCCTGAACCTGGCAGTATGGCTAATCATGTAATCATACAAACGACACCTCTCAGTAAAGCTGTGATGGATGTCATTTTGGAAGCCAGAAGGTCTAGTACTAGAAAATCTTACGCTGACAAATGAAGGGATTCTGTGCTTGGAATGAAGCACAAGGAACTGATACAGGAGAACCACATATTCCTCGGGTATTACAATACTTAACTGAGATGTTTGACAAAGGCCTATCTTTCTCATCAATCAAGATCCATGCCTCTGCCATTTCGGCTCATTACAATACAGAGCCACCAATCTTTTCTCATCCTTTACTAAAGCAGTATCTTAGAGGAGCCAAACATTTAAGGCCTCCTAGAAGATCACCATTACCTGCATGGGACCTCAATTATGTGTTGGAAAAGCTTACCCTGCCTCCATTTGAACCAGCTGCTACCGCTGATATAAAGTTCTCATCATGGAAGACAGCTCTGCTACTAGCAATTAATTCCGCAAGAAGAGTTTGAGCTACAGGCCCTCATGGCTGTAGAGCCTTTTATCATATTTTACCCAGACAGGGCGTCTCTGAGGACAAATCCTACTTTTATGCCTAAGGTGGTTTCCAGGGTGGCTCTTAACCAAACAATTCATCTGCCAACTTTTTATCCAAATCCGCAGAACAAAGGGGAGAGAATTCTGCATTCCTTGGATGTACACAGACAGCTAAGATTCTACTTGAGCAGGACTAAAGCTCTAAGAAGAACTGAGCAATTACTAGTGTCATATGCTGCAGGATCAGAAGGAAAGGCTATTTCAAAGCATACAATTTCAAAGTGGATAAGCCACTGCATCCGTTTCTGCTACTTACACCATGGTAAGCCTGTGCCCAAGGGCATTAGGTCTCATTCCACCAGAGCTGCAGCTACTTCAGCAGCCTTTCTCAGAGGAGTACCAACCAAAGACATTCTAGAGGCTGCTACTTGGAGTTCTGTTCACACCTTTACAAAGCATTACCATTTAAGTCCAGGGCAGTATTTGTCACTGCAGTGCTGCAGGGCCTGATAGCCGCACCTAATGCTATTTAGCTCCAGCCTCCCAACCATAGCTTTGGGATTCTACCCAAATGTAATGACTGCAACAGTGAAACACGAAGAACATAGTACAGTTGTGTACACTTGCCATAAATCTAGATGTTAGAGTGTATTCACTGTTGCAGTCCAGGTTACCCTCCCGCCATCCCCGTCATTCTACAGTTCATCTTTCCTTCTCCATCTTCTACAACCTTATGTGATCTATTTGCTTGTAGATGAAGGTAAAGTTTATATTGATGCATGTACATATATATATATATATATATATATATATATATATATATATATATATATTGCTACCTTTTTGGGGGCACCTGACATCGGGGGCAAGAAAAACTAAAGAAAATGGCGTCGGCTGCATGTTTTATACCCTTGACGACCTGACATCATGGAAGAGAAGACAGCAACTGACGCAGGACCCAAGACTTTGGAATTCAGGCCGACTGAGGGCAACCTGCCAGCAGATTACCGAAATGTAATGACTGCAACAGTGAATACACTCGAACATCTACATTTATGGTAAGTGTACACAACTGTACTTTCTCTGCACTGCCCTTTGGCTTATCTACTGTGCCCAGGGTCTTCACAAATTGCCTGGCTCCAGTAATTGCATTTTGCAGGCAAAGAAATATTCAAATATATCCATACCTGGACGATTGTCTAATTCAGGCAGAAAACAGGACATTCTTCTAAAACATCTGGCGTTTATAAAAAGGGTTCTAACTTGTCTAGGATCCACCATAAATGAAAAATCACAACTTGGTACCCTCTAGCAAATTAATTTGGTAACTTCAAACAGGTGGCCACAAAAACCCAGATATCTGCAAGACAAATTCTGCAAGCCTTGGGGTTCATGGCCCTTCTGCATTCTTTTAATTCCATCTGCTAGACTGCATATGAGGAAACTTCAGTGGTACTTAAAAAGTTTATGGAGTCAACATTGTCACAGCCTGGAAACAATGATTCCTATTATACCTTGCCTGCAACTAGAGTTCCTATGGTGGGCAGAGGCCTGCCACCAAAGCAAGGGACTGCCATTCACTCCACCCCCCGCTGCCCAAACCCTAACTACAGACGCATCAGACTATGCATGGGGCGCTCATCTGGCAGGGAAGTGCATTCAGGTCCAATGGAGCCCAAATCAAATGCACCTTCATATCAATCAAAAAGAGATGCTAGCTGTACAGAACGCACTGACAGCCTTCAAAGACTACCTTCATCCAGGACAATTAATGATAGACAGACAACACCACAGATGTTCTTCGTGTTTCACTGTTGCAGTCATTACATTTGGGTAGTCTGCTGGCAGGTTGCCCTCAGTCGGCCTAAATAACAAAGTCTTGGGTCCTGCGTTGGTTGCTGTCTCCTCTTCCATGACGTCAGGTAATCAGGGGTATAAAACATGCAGCCGACGCCATTTTATTCAGTCTTTCTTGCCGTGCGGTGCCCAAAGTAGAAGCAGTTCGCAAGTGCCGGTCGGCCGACTCCTGAAATTTTCGCATTCGAGTTTCAGAACCGAAGTCTTCAACTAAAGCTAATTACCCTGTTGGGGAAACCTTTTCTTGCTCCTTACCGATGTCAGTAAAAGTTAATTGCATTACTTGTGGGAAGCAAATACCTCCTAAGGATTTTCATTTGTACTGTATTCCTTGCCTAGGCCCAGATCATAACGTGCCTTGCTGTCGGTTTTGTGCTAGATTTAACCAACGCACTATTAAGCGTCAGTATATTTTTGTTTAAAATATTTTGGATCCAGATTTAATTACCCTGAAATGTCGTCTGTTAGCAATCGGACTACTGGAGTTCACAAAAAACACAAAGATAAAGACAGACAAACCGTCAAGGTCCAAAACCGACGATGAAGCTTCTCCTAAGCCAGTCGCCGGTACTCATTGAGGCACTTTCGCAGCCTCTGATACACGGTACTTTTGAGTCGCAGGCCTCTACCGAGACGCATGTGGAGTCCGGTATGCTGCGAGATTCTGAGTATTGAACCCATGGATGCCTTTCCCTTGGTTGGGTCCAGAGCAGCTGAGCAGGCACCGGCTTCTGAGGGTGTTTTCAGGCCTCAACATTTTTATATAAAATCGATGCCAGCTTCAAAAACAAGATCAAAACATCTAAGTCTAAAAAACTGACGCATGAGCATCGTTCAGGCCCTTATGCCTAAAAAGTAGATTATCAAAATGACTGAGGACTTTACCTTGATCAGGGGTTCCCAACCCTCCCCAAAGAGGCCTAGGCAGGACACTGATTATGAATCTTCAGATCAGGTTTCCATTTCTTCTGATTCCTCTTCTGATCAGGAGTTTTCTATTCTACCCTATGAGGATTCAGATGCAGAAGAAACCATCCCATCTGCATATCCTCCTGAGGATTATTCTTTTGGTGAAACCTTGCATACTTTTAAGGGAACATTTTCATTGGGAGAGTCAGGATTTCTCTGAATCTAATAAGAGGCTTAGGGATTTCCTCCTTCCTCAGCATAGGCCTTTGGCTATACCTCTTGTATTAGACATTGTTGTTGTGTTTTCGGAATCAATTATGGCTCCTGATTCCCTACCTCCAGCTCCTAGTAAACCAGACAGATATTACAGGGTTCCTGACTCCCACAAATTTCTATTCAAAAAGCCTGCTGCTGATCCTAAGACTGTCTCAGAGGGTCCCAAAGGTGTAAAGGCCTCTACAGCCAAAAATCCTACCCCCTCTGGTAGAGATTCCAGGGCGCTGGATAGATGGGGAAAGAAGGTTTATACGTCTGCAACCTTGGCAATTAGGGCCTTAATCTGCCAGTTTCATATGCTTAAATATCAACAGCATGTTATGGGCTTATTGAAACAGAAAATGTTGATTTCTGATTGTGTGGAAAATAAAGAATTACAGGAATTATTGCATACAGCAGAACAGGTTGGAAAGCATACTTTGCAATGTGGTTTTGATTCCTTGGAGGCCTCTTGCAGGACCGCAGTTACTGGATCTGTGATTAGAAGACATGCCTGGCTCAAGGAGCAAAGTCTGCCTGATCATGTTAAAGCTAAATTGTTGGATGCCCCTTTACAGCATGATACTCTGGTAATAAGGCAGAAGAGGTTTTAAAGAAAATGGAAGACAAAGCTAAATCTATGCAAACTGTAAAAGATTTCTTACAAGTGCAGCCACCCAGGTTCAGTAGGCACTGGCCTACTAAAACGTGATCCTTTCCTGTGTCCAACAGAGCCTCTCAAGGCAAATCCAGGCGCTCAAAAGGCTCTAGATACCAATCACGGGGTTCTTACAGGTCAAAGCAATGGGGTGCCTCCGCCTGCAAATCTGGAGGAAACAAAGCACAACCGTACAGTAAGCAGTCTCATTGACTTCCCTCTACCTTTGCCAAGCACTTACCTTTTGGCAGCCCCCTTGGGGGGAAAATTAACATTTCATGCTCAAAATTGGCAGTTAATTACCCAGGATAAGTGGGTATTAAACGCAGTATCCCAGGGTTACTGATTTCATTTCCATACTTTGCCAATTCCAAACGGTTGGCCAGATCTGCCAGAAAATCAATGGGCAGAGGCTCAGAAATAAGTTACGTCCCTCATGGATATGGGGGCTATTCAACCAGTACCAGAACAGGAAAAAGAACAAGGTTTTTATTCAAGAATGTTACTGGTACCCAGAAAAGACAATGCATGGCATCCAATACTGGACTTATTGATTTTGAACATGTTCTTGGACATTCCAAAATTTAAAATGCTGACTTTACAACAGCCACTGCCTGTGCTGGGGAGGCACGCTTGGTTAGTGACTCTAGACTTAAGAGGCATACCTGCATATCCCAATAAGGGAATCATGCAGACGATACCTCCGCTTCAAGGCAGGTTTTTTGCATTACCAATTCTCTGCACTGCCCTTTGGCTTATCTACTGCGCCCAGGGTCTTTACAAAGTGCCTGGCACCAGTAATTGCATTTTGCAGACAGAAGCATACAAATTTATCCTTCTCTGGACGACTGTCTCATTCAAGCAGAGAACAAGGACATTCTTCTTCAACATCTGGCATTTGTAAAAAGGCTTCTAACATGCCTAGGGTACACAATAAACGAAAAGAAATCACAACTGGTACCCTCTCAAATAATTACATTCCTGGGTGCTAGCTTGAATACAACTGCCCAGATGGCTTACCTTACAACAGACAAACAAAGGCAACTGACAACATATTTCAAATAGATGGTAACAAAAGCCCAATTATCTGCAAGACAAATTCTGCAGGCTTTGGGGTTTGTGGCAATCCTGCATTGTACTAATTCCATATGCAAGACTGCATATGAGGAAACGTCAGTGGTACCTAAAACGTTTATGGAGTCAACATTGTCACAGTCTGGAAACAATGATTCCTCTCATTCCCTGCCTACAACAGGAGTTTCTTTGATGGGCAGAGACATGTCACCAAAACAAGGGGCTGTCATTCACTCTACCCCCTGCCACCCAAACCCTAACTACAGATGCATCAGACTATGCTTGGGGGGCCCACTTGGCGGGGAAATGCATTCAGGGCATATGGAGCTCAAAACAAATGCATCTGCATATCAACCAGAAAGAGATGCTAGCTGTTCAGAATGCTCTGACAGCCTTCAAGGACTTACTTCATCCAGGACAACTACTGATAAAGATGGACAACACCACAGTTATGTGGTACATAAACAAGCAGGGAGGGTACACATTCCTACCCCCTTTGCAGACTAGCCATGGCATTGTGGGACACAGCCTTGACTTACCAAGTACATCTTCAAGCTCAAATCCTGCCAGGAAAACAAAATACTCTGGCAGACGACCTAAGCAGAAATCTTATGGACCCACACGCGTGGAAACTGGATCCACAATCTTCAGCATGGTAACACAGAAATGGGGGAGCCCAGACATGGATCTATTTGCCTCTCCCCAAAATTATCAACTGGACAAATTCTGCACAAGGACTTATCACAGAAGCATGGAAAGTGGATGCTGTATCCTTCAGTTGGAAAAACCCATCAGTCTACGCCTTTCCCCCTCTGCCTCTTCTCTCCAAGGTCTTACTAAAGGTCAGACAGGAAAAAACAAAAATGATCCTAATTGCTCCGGACTGGCCTTGCCAGCACTGGTACCCAATTCTAAGGAATGTCTCAACTTCCTCCTTTATACTTGCCTCAAATACCTCATCTACTGTCTCAGCAGAACAATCAAGTTCTGCGCACTCCGCTCCAGACTCTGAACCTTGCAGCATGGCTGATAATTTAATTATTCAAACAACACCTCTCAGTAAGTCTGTGGTGGATGTCATTCTGGAAGCCAGAAGGCCTAGTACTAGAGAATCTTATGCTGATAAATGGAAGAGATTCGGTGCTTGGAGCCATGCACAAGGAACAGACACAGCAAAACCAAATATCCCTCAGATTTTACAATGCTTGACAAGGGCCTATCTTTTTCTTCAATAAAAATCCATGTTTCTGCCATCTCGGCTCATTACAACATGGAGTCTCCCATCTTTTCTCATCCTCTGCTAAAACAGTATCTTATAGGGGGCAACAATTTAAGGCCTCTCAGAAGATCACCAACTCTTGCATAGGACCTCAATTTTGTGCTGGAAAAACTCATCCTGCCTCATTCTGAACCAGCAGCTACTGCGGATATAACATTTTTATCTTGGAAAACAGCTTTCCTTTTGGCATTCACTTCAGCAAGGAGGGTTTCAGAACTACAGGCTCTCATGGCTGTGAAGCTTTTTATTACATTTTACCCAGACAGGGTGTCTCTCAGGACCAATCCTTCCTTTAAGACTAAGGTGGTATCCAGTGTGGCTCTTAACCAAACTATTCACCTGCCAACATTTTACCCAAATCTGCAGAACATGGTGGAGCGGATTCTGCATTCATTGGACGTACACAGGCAACGAAGATTCTACTTAAACAGGACCAAATCTCAAAGAAAGTCTGAGCAACTACTGGTGGCATTTGCTCCAGGATCAGAGGGGAAGGCTATATCAAAGCAGACTATTTCTAAGTGGATAAAGCCACTGCATTCGTTTCTACTACTTGCACCATGGTATACCTGTGTCCAAGGGAATCTGGTCACATTCCACCAGGGCTGCCTCTACCTCAGCAGCCTTTCTCAGAGGAGTTCCAACCAAAGACATTCTAGAAGCTGCTACTTGGAGCTCTGTTCATGCCTTCGCAAGCATCATCATTTGCCTCTCTTCTCCAAATCCAGAGCAGGCTTTGCCACTGCAGTTCTGCAGGGCCTTATAGCTGCTCCTAATGCTATTTATTTCCATCCTCCCATCCATAGCTTTGGGATTCTACCCAAATGTAATGACTGCAACAGTGAAACATGAAGAACATAGTACAGTTGTGTACACTTACCATAAATGTTGATGTTAGAGTGTATTCACTGTTGCAGTCCGGGTTACCAACCCGCCATCCCCCTTTTTTAAAACTTCTCTTTCCTTCACTATATTCTAAAGCCTTTGTGGTGTATTTGCTTTTAGATGAAGGTTTTTTTTTTTTTTTTTTATAATCCCCATTTGGGGGACACCTGACATCTGGGGCAAGAAAAACTGAATAAAATGGCGTCGGCTGCATGCTTTATACCCCTGACGACCTGACGTCATGGAAGAGGAGATGGCAACTGACGCAGGACCCAAGACTTTGTTATTCAGGCCGACTGAGGGCAACCTATCAGTAGATTACCCAAATGTAATGACTGCAGCAGTGAATACACTCTAACATCTACATTTATGGTAAGTGTACACAACTGTACTTTGTGGTACATAAACAAGCGGAGGGGTACACACTCCTACCCCCTTTGTAGACTAGCCATGGCATTGTGGAACATGATCTTGACCTATCAAATACAACTACAGGCTCAATTCCTGTCAGGAAAGCTGAATACTCTGGCAGACGAACTAAGCAGAAATATCATGGAAAACTAATGGAAACTGGAACCACGGATTTTCAACATGTTGACACGCAAATGGGGGAGTCCAGACATAGATCTTTTTGCCTCACCCCAGAACTATCAGTTGGACAAATTCTGCACAAGAACTCATCACAAAAAAGCCTGGAAAGTGGATGCTCTATCATTCAGCTGGAAAAACCTATCAGTCTTTGCTTTTCCCCCTCTGCCTCTGCTCTCCAAAGTTCTAATAAAAGTCAAACAGGACAAACCAAAAATGATTTTGATTGCTCCAGACTGGCCTCGCCAACACTGGTACCCACTCTTGTGCAATGTGTCACATCTTCCACCGTGGCACCTGCCTCAGACACCTTACTTACTGTCTCAGCAAAACACCCAAATTCTGCGCACACTGCTCCAAACTTTGAATCTTGCAGTGTGGCTAATCATCTAAATTCACCCCTAGCATTCCTCAGCAAATCTGTCATGGATGTAATTTTAGAGGCAAGAAGGCCTAGTACTAGAAAATCTTATGCTGGCAATTGGAAAAGATTCTGTGCCTGGAATCAATCACAAGGAATTAGCACAGCAGTGCCCAGTATTCCTCTGATTTTACAATACTTAACTGAGATGCTTCACAAGGGCCTGTCTTTCCTTCCCTAAAAATCCATGCCTCAGCCATTTCAGCTCATTACAACACAGAACCTCCCCTCTTCTCATCCTCTGCTAAAGCAGCATCTCCGAGGGGCCAAAAACTTAAGACCACACAGGAGAGCTCCAACCCCTGCCTGGGACCTCAGTTTTGTATCGGAAAAACTCTCCCTCCTTTCGAGCCAGCTGCTACTGCAGACTTTAAATTTCTCTCCTGGAAAACAGCTTTCCTTTTAGCAGTCACTTCAGCCAGAAGGATTTCCGAATTACAGGCTCTTATGGCAGTGGAGCCTTTCATGATTTTTCATGCGGACAGGGAGTCTCTCAGGACAAATCCATCCTTCATGCCTAAGGTGGTATCCAGTGTGGCTCTTAATCAGACCATTCATTTGCCAACTTTCTTTCCCAATCCACAGAACAAGGGGGAGCGGATTCTGCATTCATTGGATGTACACAGACGACTTGGATTTTACTTAAACAGGACAAAATCCTCTAAGAAAATCTGAACAACTACTGGTGGCAGTTGCTGCAGGGGCAGAGGGAAAGACTATTTCAAAGCAAACTATTTCCAAATGGATAAGCTATTGTATTTGTTTCTGCTATATGTACCATGGTAAAAAATATCCCCCAGGGGATCAGATCTCATTCCACCAGGGCTTCTACAGCCTTTCTCAGAGGTGTTCCTACCAGAGACATTCTAGAAACTGCTACCTGGAGCTCAGTTCATACATTCACCAAACATTACCATTTGCCTTTCTTCTCTAAATCCAGAGGTGGTTTTGCTACTGCTGTCCTGCAGGGCCTTATAGCTGGTCCTAACACTGTATAACTCTCCTCCCAACAATAGCTTTGGGAATTTACCCAAATGTAATGATTGCAACAGTGAAACACGAAGAACATAGTACAGTTGTGTACACTTAACATAAATGTAGACGTTCGAGTGTATTCACTGTTGCAGTCCTGATTACCCTCCCTCCAACCCCCTGTTTTTTCTCTTACTATACCTCTGGTTTCCTTTACTGTGCTTAAAAGCCTTTTTGGTGTATTTGCTTTTGTTTGGAGGTATATTTTTGTATTTTTAATTACTTAAATATTTGGCTCCCCATTTGGGGGGCACCTGACATCTGGGGCAAGACAAACTGATGTAATGGTGTTGGCTGCATGTTTTATACCCCTGACATCATGGAAGAAGGGACAGCAACCGATGCAGGAACCCACACTTTGTTAATCAGGCCGACTGAGGGCAACCTGCCAGCAGATTACCCAAAATGTAATGACTGCAACAGTGAATACACTCGCACATCTACATTTATGGTAAGTGTACACAACTGTACTGTATTCATAAAGTGCCTAGCTCCAGTCATTGCATTTTGCAGGCAAAGAAATATTCAAATATACCCATACCTGGATGATTGCCTAATTCAGTCAGAAAGCCAGGACATACTATTACATCATCTGGCATTTGTAAAGAAATTGCTGATGTCTTTGGGGTACACCATAAATGAAAAGAAGTCACATCTTGTACCCTGCCAACAAATTGTATTCCTTGGGAGCAAGCTTGAATACAACTTCCCAGATGGCCTACCTCACGCAAGAGAAACAGGTTCATTTGACAGTCTACTTCAAACTACTGGCCACAAAGACCCAGCTATCTGCAAGGAAAATACTGCAAGCCCTCTGGTTCATGGCCTCTTGCATTCTACTAATTCCATATGCAAAACTGCATATGAGGAAACTACAGTGGTATCTAAAAAGCCTATGGGTGTCCACATTCTCAGGATCTGGAATCAATTATTCCTATCATACCTTGTCTACAGATAGTTCCTTTGGTGGGCAGAGGCCTGCCACCAAAACAAGAGACTGCCATTCACTCTACCCCCTGCCGCCCAAACCCTGACGCATCAGATTATGCACGGGGGGCTCACTTGACAGGGCAGTGCATTCAGGGCCAATGGATCCCAAACAAATGCACCTGCATATCAATCAAAAAGAGATGTTAGCTGTACAGAATGCTCTGACAGCCTTCAAGGACCACATTCTTCCAGGACAATTAATGGTAAAGACTAACAACACCACTGTTGTGGTACATAAGCAGGGGGTACCCCCACTTATACCTTCTCTGCAGACTAGCCATGGCTCTGTGGAACACAGCCTTAAGCTACCTAGTGCACCTGCAGGCTCACTTCCTGCCAGGAAAGCTAAATACACTGGCAGGCGACCTAAGCAGAAATCTCATGGACCCACACAAGTGGAAACTAGAACCAAAGAATATTCAGCATGTTGAGAAACAAATGGGGGAGTCCAGAGATAGACCTGTTTGCCTCCCCCCAGAACTACCAATTGGACAAATTCTGCACAATGATTCCCCGCAAACAAGCTTGGAAAGTGGATGCCCTGTCCTTCACTTGGAAAAGTGCCTTTCCCCCTCTTCCTCTCCAAGGTACTACTAAAGATCAAGTAGGACAAACCAAGGACAATACTGATTGCACCAGACTGGCCACGCCAACACTGGTACCCCTTCTTGCGCAGTTTGTCACTGCTGCCACCATGGCACCTGCTTCAGACCCCTGTCCTGCTGTCCCAGCAGGAGGGCCAGATTCTGCACCCACAGCTTCAAGCCCTGAACACGACAGCCTGGCTAATTACCTGATCTCTCCGTTACCATCCCTCAGTAAGCAAGTGATGGATGTCATTCTGGAGGCAAGGAGGCCTAGTACTAGAAAATCCTATGCTGAAAAAATGGAAAAGATTCTGTTTCTGGAGCCAAACTCTTGGGATGGGCACAACAGCACCCAATTTACCCCATATTCTTCAATACTTAACTGAGATTCTTCACAAGGGCCTTTCCTTTTCCTCCATCAAAATTCATGCCTCAGCCATTTCAGCTCATTACAATACAGAACCACCCCTCTTCTCTCACCTACTGCTGAAGCAATTCCTCAGAGGGGCCAAAAACTTAAGACTACCCGGGAGAGCCCCTACTCCAGCCTGGGACCTTAACTTTGTGTTGGAAAAGCTCACTCTACCTCCCTTTGTGCCAACTGCAAATGCAGAGTTGAAATTCCTTTCTTGGAAAACAGCCTTCCTTCTAGCCATCACTTCAGCAAGAAGGTTGTCTGAATTACAGGCCCTCATGGCAGTGGAGCCTTTCATCATCTTTCATGCTGACAGGGTGTCCCTCAGGACCAATCCCTCCTTCATTCCCAAGGTGGTATCCAGTGTGGCCCTTAATCAGTCCATTCATTTGCCAACCTTCTTCTCTAATCCACAGAGCAGAGGGGAACGAATACTGCACTCCTTGGACGTACACAGACAACTTAGATTTTACTTGGACAGGGATAAGCCTCTCAGGAAATCCGAACAGCTGCTGGTTACATTTGCTGCAGGGGCAGAGGGGAAGGCCATTTCAAAGCAAACAATTTCTAAGTGGATAGGCCATTGCATTAATTTCTGCTATAAGCACCATGGAAAACCTACCCCACAGGGGATAAGACCACATTCAACCAGGGTTGCATCTACCTCTACAGCGTTTCTCAGAGGTGTCCCTACCAGGAACATCCTAGAAGCTGCTATTGACAATTCTTTTTCAAAATCCAAAGCTGGCTTTGCCACTGCAGTCTTGCTGGGCCTTACAGCTGGTCCTAATGCTATCTAATTACCTCCTCCCTTCCTTAGCTTTGGGAATCTACCCAAATGTGATGACTGCAACAGTGAAACACGAAGAACATAGTACAGTTGTGTACACTTACCATAAATGAAGATGTTAGTGTATTCACTGTTGCAGTCCTGGTTACCCTCCCTCCAGCCCCCTGACTTCTATTGACTATACCTCTATTCTTGTTTACTATGCTTAAAGCTTTTTGGTGTGTTTGCTTTTTTTGGGGGGGTGTAACTTTGTATATAATTGCTTCCCATTATGTGGGTACCTAACATCTAGGGCAAGAAAAACTGATGTAATGGCATCGGCTGCATGCTTTATACCCCTGACTACCGGACGTCATGGAAGATGAGACTGCAACTGACGCAGGACCCAAGACTTTGATAATCAGGCCGAATGAGGGCTACTGCAAGCAGATAACTCAGATGTGATGACTGCAACAGTGAATACACTCAAACATCAACATTTATGGTAAGTGTACACAACTGTACATGTGCTACGGAGACTTATTTGGCAAAGTGCAGTTATTTCAGTTTGTTGTGCTACTTGGGTGTAATTGCAAGTTCTGGCATGTATACATTTGTGTGTATGTTCGTAAATAATTTCAAGCACATTTACTGCTGTGTGTTGATATGGCAGAGGCATTTTGCAGAGCAGACCCACTTGTGTTTGATCATAATATAGCAGAGAATTGGAGAGTATTCAAGCAGGAATACAATATTATACAAGCAGCTTTCTTTGACAAGGATGCACATACAAGGGCATTTGTTTTGCCTAACTTAGCTGGGTCAGAAGCTATTGAAAAAGCATTCATTTATGTATGCAGCAGAAATATATGCAGGAGAGTGGAACAGACCATCATTTTGTGGTACAAGCTGTATCCAGGGAGTACCCTGAGTGCTTAAAAAGTAAATTTAGAGAAATGTGCAACCCCCAGACAGATGTTAAATTACAGAGGCACTTAACTTTATACAAGAGACCAAAAGCCAGGTGAAACTTTTACAGCTTCTATAACTGACTTGAGAAATAAAGCCAACATGTGCAGATGTGGTGACTTGAAATATGAGTTAATAAAGGACAGGGTTGTGTGGTGTTAATAGTGCTGCAGTGAGAGATTTTACTTTGTGACAATGATTTAACGTTAAGCAAAGCCACACAAATTTGTAAAATCCATGAGCACACAAAGACACACAAGTATGCTTACAAGTGACAAGAGCATGGTTTCAACAGCCTCAAGAGCAAACGTAGACAGCATGCAACACATGGCAAGCAAAAACAGGCCTAAGCACAGGGCAGCAGCAACCCCGGGGGTGTGGCAGGGAAATCCCATAGCTTTCTAACAAGTTCCAAGACCAGGTCAGTAAAAGGGCATGTTCAGTACAGTATGAGTGAGTCAGCAAAACCTAAGTCTGATTGTTAATTGCCATAATTGTGGAGCTAACCATGAGTCTAAAAGATAGAAGTGCTTGACATTTGGTCAATGCCACAAGTATAAAAAAATGGAACCATTTTCAATAGTTTTGTAAGTCAAGCAAGCCTCATTTATAGTTAAAGGTCACTCAAAAAAGCAGATTGATCATGTAGAGAACTGCAACCCTACTTTCTATTGTAGATTTATCAGTGATTGGTGAAAAGGTTAATGCAGTAGATTTGTTGGCAAAGAACAAATTATTTGGTACTGTCCTGATCAATGGTAAACCCACACAGCACAAAGGAGACACTGGTTCAAAGTGTAATGTAATGTGAGCAGAAACATTTGCTAAAATGAGGGACGGTGAGACACTTAGGGTAGTTATGCGAAGCTTGTTGCTTATGGAGGTGAAGAGATTCAGACCGAAGGCTCAGTAATGCTTTCATGCTATTCGTCTGGAAACAGTTACAGCTTGCAATTTTGTGTAGTCCACAGACTTGTGCAGTCGTTATTAGGTCTGAGAGAGAGTTTGAGAATGAAACTGCTTTCTTTTAACAAGTACATGATGTAAGCACGTGTCCCAGTTCCAGCTTCAGTGATGCTATTTTCTCAGAGTATGCTGATGTTTGACGACAAGTTAGGCAGACTTCCAGCTGTGTACTCCATGAAGTAAGAAGCAGAGGTCAGCCCAGTGGTCAGACCACCAAGAAGACATCCAATATTTATGCAGAACAAGGTCAACGTCCAGTTAGATAAAATGGTGCAGCAGAGTGTGATTTATCCAGTCACAGCACCAACTGAGTGGGTATCTTCCATGGTCGCTGCTCATAAGAAAAATTCAGATTAAGTCAGACTATGCCTTGATCCAAGAGACTTGAACAAGGCATTAAAAGACCTCATCCTGTGTGTACAGTCTAGGAGATTGCAACAGTCATGCCACCAAATTCTACTGTTTTTTTTTGTCTTAGATGTAAAGACTATATTTTGGCAAGTGATGCTTGATCGCAAGTCTTCACTACGGACCACATTCAGTACCTCATTTGGTAGATACAGATTCTTCAGGATGCCTTTTAGAATAAATTCTGCCAGTGAAGTCTTTCAGCATGCAGTAGAGCAATTTTTTTCAGACTTACCCATGTGCAATAATAGTTGTTGATTTACTCTTTGGAGGTAATGGTGAAGCAACGCATGACTTATACCCCAGGAAAGTTCTGGACAGAGCACGTGAACTGAATTTTATAGCTCAAGCCTCTGAAATGCAAATACTAGGGTCTAATGGCCATATCCTTCTAAGCAAGCAGCTATTCTTGAGATGTCAGCTCCAGACAGTGTCCAAGCCTTACAGCGTTTTTTTTGGCAAAGTTATCCCTGACTTTGGTGAGTTATCAGTGCCTTTGAGAGAGCTGACACGCAAAAATGTTGCATGGTCCTGGTTAGAATACCACCAGAGAGCATTTGATAACCTCAGACAGCAAATTGCTAACCCGCCTACATTAAGATACTATGATGTTTACAAACCAGTGGATGTTCTTAGTGTTTCATTGTTGCAGTCATCACACTTGGGTTATCTGCCTGCAGGTAGCCCTCAGTCGGCCCGAATACCAGAGACTTAGTATTTCTGTGTCGGATGCTGTCGCTGCTTCCATGATGTCAGGGGTATAAAAACAGACAGCCGACACTGTTACATAGTCTTTCTTACCGAGGAGGAGCCCGAAGCAGAAGCAGTTCACATGTGCTGGTCGGCCACTACCTGAATTTTTCATTTTCATTTGAGTAATCCTGAAGTCTTCTAAAGCTAAGTACCCTGTTGGGAATTCTTATTTTCTTGCTCTAACCTATGTCAGGAAAAGTTAACAATTGTCTTGACTGTGGAAAGCAAATACCTCAGAGATTTTCATTCTTACTGCGTCACCTGTTTAGGCCCAGACCACAACATCCCTCGCTGTCTGTTTTGTGCCTTAACGCCCGAACCATTCGTCGTCAGGCTATCTTTGTTGCTTAATTCTTTCACTCTCTATCCCCGTTTTCTGAAATGGCTTTGGTAAGCCATCCGACTACCGATCTTCCGAAAAAATGTAAAGATAAAGACAGAGACAGAACGCATAGGTCCAAAACTGCCACCGACGCTTCCGTTAAGCTAGTCGCCGGTCCGCTGGTACTCTGGTGCTTTTGCAGCCCCTGATGCCCACTTCTGTGGAGTCGCAGGCCTATGCTGAGACCCATTCGGAGTCCGGTATGCCGCAAGATGCTCCTTTTTTATCTATGGAACCAGCGGATTTTTCTACCCTAGATGGGTCGGGAGCCGCTGGGCAGGCACCTGCTTCTGAGGGAGTTTTTCATCCTACCGATGTTCAAATCAGGCTTCTTTTTTTAACCAGAGCTACCGAGTTTCTTAGGCCCAGAGTACGCACTACGCCTAGAAAACCGACCACCAAAGCGCATGCTCAGGCACCCATGCCACAAAAAACAAATGCTTAGAATGGCTGAAGACTATATTATGCTGATTAGGGAAAGCCAGCCTTCCCCAGCTAAGAGACTGACTCCAGTCCCCTTCAGGTTCTACAGACCAGGAGTCTGATGACTCTGACCTTTCTGATTATGAAGATATGCCCTTATCCACTTATGAGGATTCAGATGCAGAGGAATCCATTCCCTCTGCTTCTCCTCCAGAGGATTTCTCTTTTGGTGAAACCTTGCATATTTTGAGAACATTTCCATTGGGAATGCCAAGACCATTCTCAGTCCAAAAAGAGACTCTGAGAATTTTTAGAGTTGCCTCAGCACAGGCCTTTAGCTATACCCCCTGTCTTGGATGTTGTGGATGATGTTTTCATGGAATCCAGTCTTACTCCAGACACTTTTCTTCCGGCCCCTAGGAAACCAGACAGGTACTACAGAGAGTACCTGATTCTCACAAGTTTCTTTTCAAGAATCCTACTGCTGATCCAGAGATAATTTCCCAGTGACCTAAAGGTATTAAGGCTACTACAGCCAAAAATTCTATCCCTTCGGACAGGGATTCCAGAGCTTTGGACAGATGGGGTAAGAAGGTATATACCTCTGCAACTCTTGCTGTCAGGGTATTGAATTGCCAGTTTCACATGCTGAAATACCAGCAACATATTATGGAACTTGTTAAACAAAAAGTGGTAATTTTTCCAGATTGTGCAGAAAATAAAGAATTGCAGGAGCTTATGCACTTTGCAAACCAAGTTAGTAAGCATACTTTGCAGTGTGGCTTTGATGCCTTGGAAGCATCTTGCAGGGTAGCAGTCACTGGCTCTGTACTGAGACGACATGCTTGGCTGAAGGAGCAGGCCTTGTCAAATCATGTCAAATCTAAGTTACTAGACACAACTTTAAATAAAGAAGTTTATTATAAATTTGCTTGGCACCAAAGCAGAAGTTCTTCTTAAAAAGAGGGAAGAAAAGGCTAAATCTATGCAAACTGTTAAAGAATTCCTACAAGTGCAACCACCTAGATTCAGTAGGCATTGCCCTTCAAAACACTTGTCCTTTCCACACCCTCCAGGCCTTCCCAAACAAGACCCAGGGGAAACAAACCACCCAGACAACAGTCTCAGGGTATGCAGAGATCTAAGCAATGGAGCGCACCCACCCCTAGAGCAGGGAGTGGTAAGCCGCCTCCTTATGGAAAATGCTCACAGTGACTTCTCAACTCTGCTTCCCAGCCCTGCCGAATTGCTTGTGCCCCTAGGAGAGAAACTTGCCCTTCATGCAAAAAACTGGATGTCCATCATTCAGGACAGATGTGTCCTCAATATTGTAACCCAGGTGTACACATTTTATTTCCATTCACTGCCAACCCCAAGCGGATTTCCAGACTTTCCTCCAAATCAATGGGCAGAGGCTCAAAACCAAGTACTTTCCCTGCTCAATATCAGAGGTATACAGCCTGTTCCAGTAGAACAATAGGGGTCAAGGAGTCTACTCCAGACTATTCCTGGTACCCAGGAAAGAGGGCTGTTGGTGCCCAATCCTGGATTTTTCAATTCTCAACACCTTCCTGGTGGTACCAAAATTCAGGATGCTTACCCTGCAACAGCTTCTCCCTATGTTAGCCAAAGATGCCTGGTTAGTCAGCCTAGACTTAAAAGAAGCCTATCTGCACATCCCCATAAGGGAGTCATGCAGGAAATGTCTGTTTCAGGGCAGGGTCTATGCATTATCAGTTCTCTGCACTTCCCTTTGGTTTATCTACTGCGCCCAGGGTATTCACAAAATGCCTGGCTCCAGCCATTGCATACTGAAGGCAGAGAAATATCCAAATTTACCCGTACACTGACAACTGCCTGATGCAGGCAGACAATCAGGAGTTGCTGCTTCAGCACCTGACATTTGTAAAAAAAGCCTAACTTCATTAGGGTACACCATCAATGTAAAGAAATAACTGTTACCCAGTCAAAAGATTGTCTTCCTGGGAGCAAGCTTGGACACAACTTCCCAGATGGCGTTCCTCACTTCAGAAAAACAGGTCTGTCTGACAGACTACTTCAAACAAATGTCCACCAGAACCCAGCTATCTGCAAGAAAAATACTGCAAGCCCTAGGGTTCATGGCCTCATGTATTCTGCTAATTCCATATGCAAGACTGCATATGAGGAAACTTCAATGGTACTTAAAAAGTCTTTGGTGCTAACAGCCCTCAGGACCTGGAAGCAGTCATTCCTATCGTACCTTGTCTAAGGACAGAGTTCCTTTGGTGGGCAGAAGCATGCAACCATAACAAGGGACTGCATTTTACTCAACCCCACTCTGCCCAGATCCTAACCACAGACTCATCAAATTATGCATGGGGTGCTCACATGGCAGGCAAATGTATTCAGGGCCACTGGAGCCCAAGGCAAATTCTCCTGCATATCAATCAAAAAGAATGTAAAAAAGTTCAAAAAAACAAGAAAACTAAAAACAGGCGACCCAGGTACGACCGCTGAAGACTGATTTATTGGAAATAAAACCAAACAACACAAGGTACTAAGTGCTTTCACCCGTAAATGTTCTGGGCATCATCAGAGTACTAAAAAAAATACATACACTAGCTTCCATTTAAATAGATATATTAATTGACTAATTAAACAATTAGTTGCCAGCGGTAACATTATAAAAATAAGAGGGTTTATGCACATTTTAAGGATTTTAAAAAACATGAAGCGTTCATTTAAGCTGGTTGAGACTGATACAGATGCTAGGGATAAACCTAATGTTTATAATACCAACCCTAGTACACCACAGAACTATAGATCAAATAACTATGTGTATGACAATGGGGAGGGTTTTTTTTTTTTTTTTTTTTTTTTAGAGGAGCCGACATTGAGAAGGTCAGAGCGGTTACGGGACCGTTATGGCGGTCAGCAACATCAGCAGAACCGGTATTATCACAAAACACACAGGGCCAACTCATGGCACCGATAGTTGTTAACTATCATAATACAATACAAACAGTAGTAGATGTGCTAGATTGTCAGACAGGTTGCAATATAGGTAGCACTCACGATAGTATTATTTCATGTTTTAGCCCAATAGATTGTTTTGAAGCACCATCACATTTTATGGAATGTACACATGAGATAAATACAGATAATAATGGATGTCAATGTTCTATTATTGAAGGAGGTTTTAGTGTGTACAATTTTACTGACACTATTTTTAATGTTAGTTACGTTAACCTTTTTAAAAAGGGTTTTAGATTTGTTCCTTCATTCAGATTAGACATTGGAAGGATTTTAATTAATTTAAAACTATATACCAGAGCACTTAATCTCAAGATGTTCTTTGCTAACAACAAAGGTATCCAGACAGATACTAGTTTTACTCTGAAAAGGAGTAGTACATTTATACCTCCACAAAACCCTATGATTCACTTATTTGAAAGGCTATGTGAAACTCCGATACGAAGAATGTTGATAAATGAGAAAATTACATCTGAAAATTTGACTTCAACTGAAAAATTTTGTCTTTAGGAACTGACTACAACAGACAAATTTAGGGTTATGAAACCCGACAAGGGTGGTGGAGTTGTCATTATGTGTAAAACTGACTATTTGAATAAAATGACTAATGTTGAGTGACAATACAACATATGAAAAAGTGTCCAAACATGAGATGCATAGGGCCTACACTAAAATAGATTGGATACTATATGAATTTTTGAAAGGGTCCAAAACTGAGGCTATAGCCTCCTTTATAGATGTTCATTGTAAGGAGACGTTAAAACATTTACCACAGATATTGAAGGACTCCTGGCATTGTTTAGATAAAGTAAGAGAAAATTTTGTTGGCATTGACCCAGGTATGATAATGGCAACAATTGATATTAATTTATTTACAGGGATTCCCCACAAGTTGGGCCTAGAAATGTTTGAGGCCAGTTTTTTGAAATTTAGTGATTTACATAAGGTAAAATGCAGACTTTTAGGGGAACTGATGGAAATAGTATTAAACAATTACATTTACATCAATGATGACAAAACACAGGGGTAGCTATGGGGGCCAGGTGTGCCCCCATTTATGCCAATTTGGTGCTAGCTCTTTGGGAGACACAATATGTTTTCACGTCCAGTCATTGGTCTAACATTGCTCTCTATTTGAGATACCTGGATGATATCCTTATTTTTTGGAAGGGTAGTAGAGAGTTGTTTTTAGAATTTGAAATTTGTTTTAAAACATCTAGTTTTTTGAGTTTTACTAGCAAGATATATGATAACTGTGAATATCTGGATATATTATTTTATAAAAACATGGGTAGGTTAGAAATAAACATTTATAGGAAAAAAACACATTCTAACTCTTTTTTTGCATTTTGATTGCTTTAACTAGATATCAAAAAAGAATCTAGTTAAAGGACAGATGGTTAGGCTTTCAAGAATTATTAGTGATGACACCATTTTGTGTATTGAGATCGAAAAATTATCCAACATGTTTTTAGACAGAGGCTACCCACGTGAACTAACAAATAAGGTTAGTGATGAGATATACAAGAAAAGAAATCAAGTATATAAGCCTATAATAAAGTTTGGATTTGATAACAGTATATCTAAGAGTAAAACAACAATCGGAAATGACACTTTCGTTATACCATTTAATGAAGCATCTCTTAGGATAGTAAATACAGTGCGGGAGAACCTGGACTAGTGTTTTCATGAATAATGGTGAATTAATTGATAGCATAGGTCTTTGCCCTAAAGTTACTTACAGTAGAGGGATGAATTTAAGAGTATCTTGAGACATCTAATAGCAAGAATATATTTAAAATGTCTAGGATGAATAAATGTGGGGCATGTCGTACCTGTAAATATATTAACAGGTAGTCCTTACGCTGCAGTATACAATTTTGGTAAAACTATCAGATGTCCAGGTCACTGCAACTGTAATACCAAAATGGTGGTGTATCTTGCTACCTGTTCATCTTGTCCAGCTTATTATGTTGGCAAAATTATTAGAAAGCTTAGAGAATGGATAGTAGAACATATTAGAGACATAAAAAAGGAAAGAAACACTAGTTCTCTTTACACACACAGTCAAAAATGTCAGAATTTTAAAAGTTTCTTATTTTTTGTGATAGATAGAATTGCACACAATAACAACAAAGGAGGTGATAAGACCTTACTAGAGGCGAAAGAATGTTTATGGCAACTAAGACTAAATGCTAGTTTTTTACCAGGTATTAACAAACATATTTCAATAGCTAGTATTCTTAAATCCAAGTCGCATTTTATTTGAAATTGAGTTGATTTTTGAATATTGTGTATTTATTTAATATTTTATTATTTATTCTCCATGGTTCTTACAATGTGTCAGTTTATCCATTATTATAATGTTGTTCTTGGACATTGTTTATTATGTTTTACAGACATTCAGTGTGATTGTTTATACTTTGCATATTCCGTCTTATACAAGTCTTGGCATATTAAATGTATGTGTTTTATTCCTTTTATAAACTTCACTGCACAATATGTTACCACTGGCAACTAATTGTTTAATTAGTCAATTAATATATCTATTTAAATGGAAGCTAATGTATGTATTTTTTAGTACTCTGATGCCCAGAACATTTACGGGTGAAAGCGCTTAGTAACTTGTGTTGCTTGGTTTTATTTCCAATAAATCAGTCTTCAGCGGTCGTACCTGGGTCAATCAAAAAGAAGATGCTAGCTGTACAGAATGCCCTGACAGCTTTCAGATGCCTACTCTTTCCAGAACAAGTGCTGATAAAAACAGACAAAACCAGTTATGTGGTACATCAACGAGCAGGGGCGAACCCATTCTTACCCACTCTGCAGGTTAGCCATGGCCCTGTGGAGCACGGCCTTGGACAACCAAGTTCATCTACAGGCTCAATTCCTGCCAGGCAAACAAAATTCACTGGCAGACGACTTAAGCAGAAATGTCCTAGACCCTCGCGAGTGGAAATTGGAGTCCAGCACCTTCAACCTTCTGATCCAGAAATGGGGGACCCCAGAGGTGGATCTCTTTGCCTCCCACAACCACCACAAGTTAAGCAAATTTTGCACCAGGTACCCTCACAGCAGGGCCTGGAAGGTGGATGCCCTATCCTTTCAATGGGAAAACCCCTCAATCTTTGCCTTTCCCCCTCTGCCCCTTATCTCAGTATTACTCAAGATAAAACAAGACTGACCAAGGACAATTCTGATTGCCCCAGACTGGCCACGCCAGCACTGGTACCCACTCCTGCGCAGCCTGACAACGGTGCCACCCACACCAGACCCCCCAACCCTGCTTTCTCAGCAGGAGGGACAGATTTTGCATCCACAAGTGCAAACTCTAAATCTTGCAGCCTGGCTGATTTCTTAAATACCCCGCCAGCAGCCCCTAAGCAAGCAGGTGCTGGATGTCATCCTTGGAGCCAGAAGGCCCAGCACTAGGAAATCGTATGCCGAAAAGTGGAAAAGGTATTGTTCTTGGATTCAGTCTAAAGGAAAGGACAGCACTGCCCTCCTTGCCTCTAATCCTGGATTACCTAGCAGAACTACTTCACAGAGGCATCTCCTTCTCCTCCATTAAGATCCATGGCTCTGCCATTTCGGCTCATTACAATACTGAGCCACCTCTATTCTCTCACCAAACAGTTCCTGAGAGGGGAAAACAACTTAAGGCCACCAAGGAGAGCACCCACCCCCACTTGAGACCTTAACTTTGTACTAGAAAAGCTCACGCCCCCCCCCCCCCCCCCTTGAACCTGCTGCTTCAGCAGAGTTAAAATTCCTCTCTTGGAAAACAGCCTTGCTTCTAGCCATCACTTCAGCTAGAAGTGTGTCTGAGTTGCAAGCACTGATTGCTGTGGAACCCTTCACTATTTTCCATGTTTGACAGGGTTTCCCCTCAGAACTAACCCTTCCTTTATGCCTAAAGTGGTGTCCGGAGTGTCGCTCAACCAATCCATCCATTTGCCAACCTTCTGCCCTAATCCTCAAAATAAAGGGGAAAGGATCTTGTACTCTTTGGATGTGCACATAGCTCAGGTTCTACCTTGATAGGACTAAGCCTTTCAGAAAATCTGAGCAGCTGCTAATCAGCTTTGCAACAAGGGCAGAGGGCAAGGCCATTTCAAAACCATTTTCAGATGGATAGCACACTGCATCCATTTCTGCTACAAGCACCATGGAAAACCAACCTCTCAGGGGGTCAGAACACATTCCACAAGAGCTACATCTACTTCTGCACCATTTCTCAGGGGAAGTCCCTACAAGGGACATACTGGAAGCTGCTACCTGGAGTTCTGTACACACCTTCACCAAGCATTACCACCTGCCTATCTTTTCCAAATCCAGGGCAGGATTTGCTACAGCAGTCTTGCCAAGCCTACTAGCCAGCCCCAACTCTTATTGACTGCCTCCACCCTTCCTCAGCTTTGGGAATCAACCCAAGTGTGATGACTGCAACAGTGAAACATGAAGAAAATAGTACAGTTGTGTACACTTACCATAAATGTAGATGTTCGAGTGTATTCACTGTTGCTTTCTTCTCTAAATCCAGAGGTGGTTTTGCTATTGCTGTCCTGCAGGGCCTTATAGGTGGTCCTAATGCTGTATAACTCTGTCCTCCCAACCATAGCTTTGGGAATCTACCCAAATGTAATGACTGCAACAGTGAAACATGAAGAACATAGTACAGTTGTGTACACTTACCATAAATGTAGATGTTCGAGTGTATTCACTGTTGCAGTCCTGGATGTTCATCGTGTTTCACTGTTGCAGTCATTACTCTTGGGTTATCCTGCTGGCAGGCTACCCGCAGTTGGCCTGAATTCCAAAGTCTTGGTCCGGCGTTGGTTGCTGTCGCCTCTTCCCTGACGTCAGTGTGCCAGGGGTATAAAAGATGCGGCAGACGCCATTTTCTTCAGTCTTTCTTGCCGTGTGGTGCCTGAAGCAAAAGCAGTTCGCAAGTGCCGGTCGGCCGACTCCTGAGATTTTCAAATCTGAATTTCAGAACAGAAGTCTTCATTAAAGCCAAGTACCCCGTAGGGGAAACTTTTTTTCTTGCTCCAGACCGATGTCAGAAAGTTAACAATTGTATTTCTTGTGGGAAGCAAATACCTCAAGGATTTTCACTCTTACTATATTCCTTTCCTAGGCCCTGACCACGACATTGCTAGCTGTCGGTTTTGTGCTAGATTTAAGAAACGCACTATTAAGCGTTGGTACGATTTTGCATTTTATTACTTCGGCCGAAGGTGTAATTATATAATGCCGTCGGAACAACCGACCGGAGTTTACAAAAAATGCAAGGACAAGGAAAAGGATAGGCATCCGAGGTCCAAAACAGACGACTAGGCCTCAGTTAGGCCAGTCGCCAGTAAGCTTGTTCTCAGTGAGGTGCTTTTGCAGCCCTTGGCGCCTGCTACCTCAGAGCAACAGGCCACTTCTGACTCCCACATGGAGCCAACTGGGCCTGTGGATACTCAAGGTATTGGACACTTGGAAATCATTCCCTCAGATGGGTCCGGAGCCGCTGAGCAGGCATCTGCTTCTGAGGGTGTCTTCAGACCTACACAGTTATATGTTAAACCAGCTTCAAAGACTTAAGCAGCTCTAAAGACAAAGAAACAAGTACAGCATTCTCCTACTCAGACTTCCATGCCTAAAAAACAGATGCTTAAAATGGCCGAAGACCTAATTACTTTGATCAGGGGTTCCCACCCCCCTCCTGATAAGAGGCCTAGGCAAGAGACAGAATATGATTCTTCTGATCAAGTTTCTATTTCCTCTTATTTCTCTTCTGAACAGGGTTATTCTATTCCTCCCTGTGAGGATTCTGATGCTGAAGAATCCTTTCCTTCAGCCTCTCCTCCTGAGGATTATTCTTTTGGGGAAACCCTGCATACCATGAGGGAACATTTCCACTGGGAGAGCCAAGATTACTCCGAATCTAAGAAAAGGCTCAGACTTTCTGCTTCTACCTCAGCACAGACCCCTTGCTGTTCCACCTGTTCTAGACATTGTAGATGTATTTTCAGAGTCCGGCCTGTCCCCTGACTCTTTACCCCCTGCACCTGCTAAACAAGACAGATACTACAGGGTCCCAGATTCTCATAAATTCCTATGTAAAAACCCCGCTGCTGACCCAGAAACAATTTCTCAGGGTCCCAAAGAGGGGTCAAAGCTTCCACTGCAAAAAACCCTGTCCCCTCTGATAGGGATTCTAGGGCACTGGACAGATGGGGGAAACAAGTTTACACTTCTTTAACGAACAAACCAATGTAGACAACCACAATCCTTCGATAAAACACTAATTTAATATGACAAGGCAAAATTCAACAAGCAGTTTTTAACGCAGATAAGCGCTTTCGGGCTCTGCCCTTCTTCAGATGAAATAAAAACAATCTTAGTCACATTTAAATACCTAATTCAAAGCAGTTTCCAACCAATCAAAATTTATACTGCACCCTCCTATCTTTGAGGGCGGGTTTCATAGGAACAAATTCATTTAGTCCTGGTGTCCTATGAGCTAAAAGTTCAATTATCCACTTTGCTTCTTCTCTCTGTGGCATCTACTAGGCTACCCTTTCTTATACTAGGAAATACATTTGCAACAGCTCTAAATCTAAACTGATGGTAATTATTTACTTCTATATGTTTATAAAGTGCATTGTGCATATTTCTAGTTCTTATGCATGAAAGATGTTGCAGAATTCTAACTTTAAACATATTTGTTTTTCCCACGTAAAATGCTTTGCATTGCTGACACTCAGCTAAATAAATTATATTCTTTGTTCTACAATTGGCTTTTGCTTTAAAATGAAATAATTTCCCTGTTACTGGATGCTTAAAAACAATCTCTTTATTAATACAGTGACATGCTTTGCATAGCCCACATGGTTTTGTACCTACTTGACAAATGGAACTTTTCTTGTGGTAACTCTTTTCTTGTGTTAAAATGTCTCTCAGATTTTTATTTCTTCTAAATCCAAATTTGGGTTCTATCCCTACTATTTCTTTTATTTTATCATCAGATAAAAGTATATGCCAATTTTTCTTAATGTCACACCATGTATATTACTACTATACGTGAATGTCATTCTATTAAATGCAAATTTATGGCCATGTTGCTCTTCTGATGAAATTGTCTAATGAAGATACAGATTTTCTATGTATATTACCCTGACTTAATTCACTTACTATCAACCTCTCATTATAACCTCTATTTTTAAAAATATGTTCCATATTCATCAATTCTTCCTCAAAATCACTATCTTTAGTACAAAGCCTTGAGGCTTTACTTACCTGACCCCTTATTATATTCTTAGATGTATGTCTGGGGTGCATACTATCATAAGTAAGTAAATTATTTTTCCAGCATTCTTTTCGAAACAAGGAAGTAACAAAGCCAGATCTTTCTTTTTTAATTCTGACATCCAGAAAATCTATAGCTTCATCTGAGCATGTGAGAGAAAATTTGAAAAAAGTTGTGGTATGTTCCAAATATTCTATGAAAAGTACTAGTTTTCTCTTTTCCCCTTCCCATAAAATAAAAACATCGTCCACAAAACATCTATAAAGAAATAGATGCTTTTTCCATCTGTTTTGGCCCCCAGCACAAAACATCTCTCCCCAAATGACAAAACCAAATTTGCATATGTATTAGCACAGGGGGTGCCCATGGCTACCCCCTGTGTTTGTCTGTATACATAGTCATTGCATATAAATACATTGTTAGATAAAACCAAATTCAAGCATTTTCTTACTGTAAATAATTTCCTATCATCTGATTCACCCATTTCTTTGCATAGTTCACAAACAGCATTCATGCCATATTCATTTTCTATCACTGTAAACAAATTTACAACGTCTAAGGTGACCATTAATACTTTTCCACGTATATCAACATTTTTTATGGCTTCCAAAAATTGTTGTGTATTTTTCAAAATTTCTATTCTTGTTGTATATGGTTTTAAAGTATATTCTAACCAAATAGATACATCTTCAGTTACCCATTTTCTACCTGAAACTATCGGTCCCAGTGGGGGATCTGTGTAATTTTTATATAACTTGGGTAGTGCTTTGAAAATAGGTGTTACCGGATATTCTATTAATAGAAGTTCACTAAGATCTTGGTCTATAGTATTGTTATCCAACATACATTTAATACTGTTATGAACTCCTATTATGATGATGTTAAGTTCTAATGGACTAATTTTCAAGTAGGTATTACCTTCTATTAATAAATTATTTAATTTAAAATAATAATCATCCTTATTTAATATAACCGCTCCACCTTTATCTGCCTGTGTTATTATGATATTATCATTGTTCTGTAAATTTATTAATGCTTGTTTTTGTGTATTTGTTAAATTAAAATATTTCTGATTTTTACCTTCCAAATATTTATATAAATCAGCTTCACATACTTTAAGAAACATTTGCATGGTAGAATTGAGTGGTGGCATGAATGTACTAGGTTGTCTCAACATATGCTGTCTATTTTGTTGGTTAAATAAACTTTGCAACATTACTTTTCTACCATAAAACATCATATCCATGACTATTTCATTAAAACAGCTTTCTCTGCTTGGTACGAAGGACATACCTTTGTTGAAAACAAATAATTCATCATCATTAAGAACATAGTTAGACAAATTATAATATTATCACCAGTCAATTTGATGTCCTTCTCTTTTTTGCCCCTCTGCCTTCGCTGCTGGCTCTCTTCCATTCTCCTTTTTTCTTCATTGGAGCTGGCAGTTGGGCTAAAAAACGCTCACCCTGCTGCACTGCTTCATTTGTCTTGGGCCTTGCACCCAAGTCCTTAGATTGGGTAACTACTGCATTTGAAACAGCAGTTACTAAAGAAACATTCGTTGTTTCTTCTGATTCAGAACGTTGTATAGTCCTCTCTCCCAGAGGTTCCGTAGTTAAATTTGAACTCACTATTTCCACCAGGTTACTTTGTTTAGACCTAACTAATTGTTCATTACTGTTGGTCAAACGAAAAGTCTCTTGCGCTCTTCGAGCGCTATTCAGCATGGTTCTACCTCGCATCACTTCCGCATATAACGTGTTGGTCTCAGAGACATTGGAACGGATTTCTCCTCTTTCCTCTCTCGGGCATATGAAGATGTTACCGGTCGTGAAATCTTTATAGTCGCGCTGTAGCTTTTTTACTTTTGTTTGTTGTAACCTCTGGTCAGTCATTGAAAAAGCACAGTATAGCTAGTCTAGTTTTTTAGTGAATCTTTCTCCTTTAAATTCAGTCTCTAATTGCATTTGTAAAACACCCACTTCTGCTGTGAGTTTCTCTTCCTCTGGTGCAAAAAATTCCAGAAGTAATTTCATATATGAAAAGCCTGTATTTATGTTGATACGCTGCCATTTGGCTAGTAACTCTGGATAGTGTTCACCTTGTGAGGGCATACAAAACACCCTCATTCCTCTTGGTATTATGCCAGATTTTAAACAGGCTTCGAAATTATTTCTCTGCCATTGTAATTTTAACTTATTAACTTTAAATGTAAAGTCTCTTATGATTTCTTCAAATTTTGAATCATTACTTGTACTTACTTGATGCAATGTATATCTTTCAGGTGCTACATGTAGTTCTAAGTTCAGCAACGGATTACCTTGATTAGTTAGGTCTCTCTTTATAGAAAAGGTTCTCGTTCCCATGGAAATAGCAGGTGAAGCACCAGATTCTTCCCTTATAGCAGTTTCTGAATGTTCCATTGTGTGTCAGTTCTCCAAATACAAAAGCAGCAGCAAAAAAAAAACAAATTGAGAAAACTGACTGAAGGTCCACAGAGTACCAAAAAATCTTTAGTGAACAAACCAATGTAGACCACCACAGTCCTTCGATAAAACACTAATTTAATATGACATGGCAAAATTCAACAAGCAGTTTTTAACACAGATAAGCGCTTTCGGGCTCTGCCCTTCTTCAGATGAAATAAAAACAATCTTAGTCACATTTAAGTACCTAATTCAAAACAGTTTCCAACCAATCAAAATTTATACTGCACCCTCCTATCTTTGAGGGCGGGTTTCATAGGAACAAATTCATTTAGTCCTGGTGTCCTATGAGCTAAAAGCTCAATTATCCACTTTGCTTCTCTCTCAGTGGCATCTACTAGGCTACCCTTTCTTATACTAGGAAATACATTTGCAATAGCTCTAAATCTAAACTGATGGTCATTATTTACTTCTATATGTTTATAAAGTGCATTGTGCATATTTCTAGTTCTTATGCATGAAAGATGTTGCAGAATTCTAACTTTAAACATATTTGTTTTTCCCACGTAAAATGTTTACACTTCTGCTACCTTGGCTGTAAGGGCTTTAAATTGTCAGTTTCATATGCGTAAATATCAGCAATACTTAATGTCACTGCTTAAACAGAAAATGTTGGCAAATTCTGATTGTTTGGAGAACAAAGAAATGCAGGATTTATTGCATGCAGCTGAACAAGTGGGAAAGCATACCTTGCACAGCATGATACTTTGTTTGGTGCTAAGGCAGAAGAGGTGTTGAAGAAAATGGAGGATAAAGCGAAATCCATGCAGACAGTTAACGATTTTTTACAGGTACAGCCACCCAGATTTAGCAGGAACTGGCCTTCAAAAAAACTGGTCCTTTCCAGTGTCAGACAGGCCACAGAGGCAGATACAGATGTCCCAGAGGCAGATCTCGGCCCCAAGGCTCATACAGGCCTAAACAGTAGGGTGCTCCTACCTCCAAAAGCAGAGAAGACAAATCACAACCTTACAGGAAACAGTCCCAATGACTTTCCTCTGCCAGATCCAAGCCCTTTTTATTTGGCAGCCCCTTTGGGGGGGAAACTAGCACTTTTTTCACCAAATTGGCAAATGATTACCCAAGACAAATGGGTCTTGAACATAGTGTCCCAGGGCTATAGGTTCCATTTTCATACCCTACCAAGGGCAAAAGGTATGACAGACCCTGCCACACAATCAATGGGCAGAGGCACAAAAGCAAATTACAGCCCTCATGGACATGAGGGCCATTCAACAAGTACCACAAGAGCAGGGGCAAGGATTTTACTCGTGACTTTTCTTTGTGCCCAGAAAGGACAAAACCTGCAGACCAATACTGGACCTGTCTATACTAAACACGTTTCTGGAGATTCCAAAATTCAAGATGTTGACTCTACAGCAGCTGCTGCCCATGCTGGGCAAGAAGGCTTGGCTCGTAACTTTGGATCTAAAAGAGGCATACCTGCATGTTCCAATTAGACAGTCTTGCAGAAGATACCTCGGATTCATAGCTGGCTCAATGCACTACCAATTCTCTGCACTGCCCTTTGGCTTATCTACTGTGCCCAGGGTCTTCACAAAATGCCTGGCACCAGTAATTGCATTTTGCAGACAAAGAGGAATTCAAATATATCCCTACTTGGACGACTGCCTTATTCAAGCAGAGAACAAGGACATTCTTCTAAAGCATCTGGCATTTGTAAAAAGTTTACTAGTTTGCCTAGGGTACACAGTAAACGAAAAGAAATCAAAACTAGTACCCTCTCAATTGATAATATTCCTGGGTGCAAGCTTAAATACAACTGCCCAGATGGCTTATCTCATGCCAGACAAACAAAGACAACTGACTTCTTACTTCAAAAAGTTGGCAACAAAGACCCAGTTATCTGCAAGGAAAATCCTGCAGGCCTTGGGCTTCATGGCATCCTGCATTCTACTAATTCCATATGCCAGACTGCATATGAGGAAACTTCAGTGGTATCTAAAAGGTGTTTGGACTCAGCATTGCCACAGCCTGGAGACAGTAATTATCCTCATTCCCTGCCTGCAACAGGAGTTTCGATGGTGGGCACAGGCCTGTCACCACAACAAGGGTCTGCCATTCACTTTACACACAGCCAGCCAAACACTGACAACGGATGCATCAGATTATGCCTGGGGGGCCCATATGGCAGGAAAATGTATTCAGGGCACATGGCCTGCAAGCCAAATGCATCTTCATATCAATCAAAAAGATGCTAGCTGTTCAGAATGCCCTGACAGCTTTCAAGGACCTACTTCATCCAGGACAGCTACTGATAAAGACGGACAATACTACGGTCATGTGGTACATAAACAAGCAGGGAGGCACACATTCCTACCCCCTCTGCAGACAAGCAATGATCTTGTGGGACACAGTATTGACTTATCAAGTTCACCTGCAAGCACAATTCCTGCCAGGAAAAACAAATACTCTGGCAGACAAACTAAGCAGAAACCTCATGGATCCCCATGAGTGGAAACTGGATCCACAAGTCTTCAGCATGATAAGGAAATGGAGATGCCCAGACATAGATCTGTTTGCCTCCCCTCACAACTGGCAATTAGAGATTTTGCACAAGGAAACATCACAAACAAGCATGGAGAGTGGACGCCCTATTCTTCAGCTGGAAAAACCTAACAGTATATGCCTTTCCTCCACTGCCTCTCCTTCCCAAGGTACTCCTAAAGGTCAGGTAAGAGAAGCCAAAAATGTTACTGATTGCACCAGACTGGCCACGCCAGCACTGGCACCCAATCCTAAAGAGCTTGTTTCAAGGTCCAGCATGGATATTGCCTCAAACTTCTCACTTGCTGACGCAACAAATCAATCAGATCCTGCACAGCCAACTCAGGACCTTGAATCTGGCAGCATGGCAGATAATGTAACCATTCAGAACACTCCTCTTTCAAAAGCTGTTATGGATGTTGTCTTGGAGGCCAGGAGGCCCAGTACCAGAAAATCTTATGCAGAAAAATGGAAGAGATTCTGTGCTTGTAACCAGGAACAAGGCATTGAAACGTATGTACCAAATATTCCTCAGATTTTACAATACCTAACTGAGATGCTGGACAAAGGCCTTTCCTTTTCATCAATTAAGATTCATGCCTCTGCCATTTCAGCCAGTTACAATATGGAACCACATATCTTTTATCATCCTTTAATAAGGCAGTACCTCAGAGGGGCCAAAAACATCAGGCCTCCAAGGAGAGCACCAATTCCAGCATGAATCCTCAATTATATCTTGGAAAAACTCACACTGCCTCCTTTTGAGCCAGTCTCAACAGCTGATATAAAATTCTTATCCTGGAAAACAGCTCTGCTCCTAGCAATAACCTCTGCAAGACTAGTTTTGGAGTTACAAGCACTCATGGCTGTGGAACCTTTTATCATTTTTCATTCAGACGGGGTTTCTCTGAGGACAAACCCGGCATTTATGCCTAAGGTGGCATCCAGTGTGGCTCTCAACCAAAACCATTCACTTGCCTACCTTTTATCCAAATCCACAGAACAAGGGTGAGAAAATCCTGCATTCTTTGGACATACACAGGCAGCTACACTTCTACTTGAACAGAACTAAAGCTTTCAGAAAGACTGAGCAACTTTTAGTGTCATATGCTGCAGGATCACAAAGAAAGGCTACCTCAAAACAGACTATTTCTAAATGGATAGGTCACTGCATCCATTTCTACTATTCTCAGCATGGCAAATCAGTCCCTAAGGGCATTAGGCCTCATTCTACCAGAGCAGCAGCCACTTCAGCAACCTTCCTCAGAGGAGTACCTACCAAAGACATCTTAGAGGCTGCAACTTGGAGTTCAGTGCACACTTTCACAAAGTACTACCACTTACCTCTTTACTCTAAATCCAGAGCAGGCTTTACCACTGCAGTTCTGCAGGGCCTCATAGCCTGTCCTAATTCTATTTAGCTCAGCCACCCATCCTCAGGTTTGGGATTCAACCCAAGAGTAATGACTGCAACAGTGAAACACGAACATAGTACAGTTGTGTACCTACCATAAATGTAGATGTTAGAGTGTATTCACTGTTGGGTTACCCTCCCACCATCCCCCTTTTCTTTTGCTGGGATTTATCTGTACTTCTCTATTCTATACAACCTATGTGGTGTATTTGTTTGTAGATGAAGGAAATGTTTCTTTACTGCATGTATGTTTATTGGCATAATATATTTAGCCTACCCTTTTGGGGGCACCTGACATCTGGGGCAAGAAAAACTGAAGAAAATGGCGTCGGCTGCATCTTTTATACCCCTGGCGCACTGACGTCAGGGAAGAGGCGACAGCAACCTACGCCGGACCAGGACTTTCTAATTCAGGCCGACTGCAGGTAGCCTGCCAGCAGGATAACCCAAGAGTAATTACTGCAACAGTGAATAACACTCTAACATCTACATTTATGGTAGGTACACAACTGTACTTTTCCCTCCCTCCAGCCCCCTGGTTTTCTCTCTCTCTGTCTTTCCTCTCTGTGGCTATTCCTACTGGTATTGGTATTTACTTTTTACTGGTGGTGTTTTCCCCACTATATACTAGATCCCTGTTTGGGGGCTCCTGACATTTGGGGCAAGAAAAACTGATGCAGTGGTGTTGGCTGCCTGTTTTTATACCTCTGACGACCTGACGTCATGGACGAAGCGACAGCATCTGACGCAGAAATGCTAAGTCTCTGGTATTTGGGCCGACTGAGGGCTACCTGCAGGCAGATAACCCAAGTGTGATGATTACAACAGGGATTACACTCTAACATCTACATTTATGGTAAGTGTACACAACCGTACTTTTTTTCCTATGATGCTTCAAGTTCGGTCTTGGTGCAGTTATTCTTCAAAAGGGCAGACCTGTTGCCTATGCATGTAGAAATCTTACCCAAGCTGATATGTAGTATGCTGAAATTGAGAAGGAACTTTTGGCAATTGTGTTCGCATGTTCGAAGTTCCATGATTATATTTATGCCTGAGCTATCCAGATAGAAACTGACCATCAACCTGTAGTTACTATTTTAAAGAAGTCTCTGCATTCCGCTCCAGCAAGACTACAAAGAATGATGCTGAAATTGCAAAAGTACAATTTCAAAATGGTCTATACAAGGGGTAAACTTCATCTGGCTGATACCTTATCCAGATCGCCCAGAAATACTATGGAACAGCTTGATGCAGATAATTGACTTTGATGTCATGGAAGTGCGTAATTTTTCTTCCATGAGACTTGATGAGCTGAGAGATCATACAAAGACTGATCCAATTTTCCCAAAGTTCAACCACTTCATCAATGTAAGATGTCCATCAAAGCAATCTTCTGTACTGCCAGAAGTACAACCTTACTTTCCATACAGAGATGAGATGCTGATGGAAGATGGTATTATTTTCAAAGGTCCAAATGTTATTGCTCCAACTTCCTTACAATGTGAATACATTCAGATTTTACATTGTGGCCACCCAGGTTCCCATTCTATCAAAAGAAGGGCGAAAGGAGTAATATTTTGGCCTTCTCTAGCAAAAGACATTGATAAAGTGCTTTTTTCTTGTTCATTATGCAACAGTGCTAAGCCGCATTTGCAAAAAGAGCCACTTCAGCTAAGCTAAATTCCTGAACTACCTTGGTCAACAGTAGTGACTGGCACAAATGAGTGGAACAGTCAACATTACTTAGTGTTGGTAGACTTTTGTTCAAACTGGTTGAGATAGATTTGCTACCTATCCTAACGTCCAGTGCTGTTATTACTAAGTTGAAACCTTTCTCAGTCCATGGTAGTCCACACACCATTATTTCTGACAACGGTTCTCAGTTTACCAGTCAATTGTTTCAGAGATTTGGTAAAGAGTAGGACTATTCAAGTTACTTGCAGTCCTGAATATCCAGTCAGACGGCCTTGCTGGGAATGTGCAGTACAGAGTGCAAAGCAATGGTGAAAGCATAACAATATCCATATCTTGAATGTACTCAATCTCAGAAGTATACCCTGGGACAACCTACTAGGCTCACCTGCTCAGAGACTTCCTAGTAGTTGTAGTTTGTTGGTGCCCAACGCTAAAAACCACAGAGCAATCAAAGCCCAACTTTTTAAGGATTCTTCTGAACAGTCCAGCTATGATGAAATGAGCAGATTTCTTTGTCCGTTAACAGAAGGAGAGACAGTAAGGGTGCAAATTGCGAAAGGCTTTGATCAAATTAGTCAGGTGAGAGGTGTATGTACCGAGCTGAGATCCTACTTAGTGGAATCTATGGGTATAAAGTACAGGAGAAACTGAAGACGTTTTCTTCCTGCATCACAAATATCGCAGCATTGTACCTGTGATACAGATTCTAGATGTTCTTCGTGTTTCACTGTTGCAGTCATTACATTTGGATAATCTGCTGGCAGGTTGCCCTCAGTCGGCCTGATTAGCAAAGTCTTGGGTCCTGCGTCAGTTGCTGTCCCTTCTTCCATGACGTCAGGTCATCAGGGGTATAAAACATGTAGCCGACACCATTACATCAGTCTTTCTTGTCGCGCGGTGCCCGAAGCAGAAGTAGTTCGCAAGTGCCGGTCGACAGACTCCTGAAATTTTCATTTGAGTTTCAGAACCGAAGTCTTCAATTAAAAAACGAAGTACCCCGTTGGGGAAACATTTTCTTGCTCCTTACAGATGTCAGTAAAAGTTAATAATTCTATTACTTGTGGGAAGCAAATACCTCATAAGAACTTTCATTTGTACTGTATTCCTTGCCTAGGCCCTGACCGCGACGTACCTTGCTGTTCTATGCTTTATTTAATCAAGACACAATCCGTCGTTGGTACATTTTTGCTTCTAAATATTTTGGCTCGCTGTTTAATTATCCAGAAATGTCGTTGGTTAGCAATCCAACTACCGGAATACCTAAAAAATGCAGAGAAAGAGACAGGCCGTTGAGGTCCAAAACTGCCAACGACACTTCTCCTAAGCCAGTCGCCAGTTCGCCGGTACTCGGGCGCTTTTGCAGCCCCTGATACCTGTACTTCTGATTCGCAGGCCTCTACTGAGACCCATTTGAAGTCCGGTATGCTTCAGTTTTAAAACCCGCGGCTGTCTCTACCTTGGATGGGTCCGGAGCCGCTGTGCAAGCAGCAGCTTTTGAGGGTGTATTCAGGCCTACAGATTTGTATATTAAACCGAAGCCATCTTCAATATTAAGGCCAAAAACTCAAACTATGTCTAAAAGACCGACGCCTAGGCCGCATGTGCAGGCCCCTATGCCTAAAAAACAAATTATCAAAATGGCTGAAGATTTAATTACTCTAATCAGGGGTAGTCAACCCCCCCCCCCCTTTCAAAGAGGCCTAGGCAAGAAATTGACTATGAATCTTCTGAACAGGATTCTATTTCTTCTGACTCTTCTAATGAACAAGATTTGTCTGTACCTACTTTTGAGGACTCTGATGCAGAGGATTCCATTCCTTCTGCTTCTCCCCCTGAGGATTTTTCTTTTGGGGAAACTTTACATACCTTAAGGTAACATTTCCACTGGGAAAGTCAGGATTTTTCTGAATCTAAAAAGAGGCTTAGGGATTTTCTTCTTCTTCCTCAATATAGGCCTTTGGCTATACCTCCTGTTCTAGACATTGTTGATGTGTTTTCAGAATCTAGTATGGGTCTTGATTCTCTACCTCCGGCTCCTTGTAAGCCAGACAGGTATTCCATGGTTCCTGACTCCCACAAATTCCTTTTGAAAAATCCTGTTGCGGATCCTGAAACCATTTTTCAGGGCCCCAAGGTCATTAAGGCTTCTACTGCTAAAAATCCTATGCCATCTGATAGAGATTCCAGGGCACTGGATAGATGGGGTAAGAAGGTCTACACTTCTGCAAGCTTAGCAATCAGGGCTTTAAACTGTCAATTCCATATGCTAAAATATCAGCAGCATATCATGGGACTGCTTAAACAGAAAATGATGTTGATTTCTGACTGTGTGGAAAATACAGATTTACAGGATTTATTGCATTCAGCTGAACTAGTTGGAAAACATACCTTGCAATGTGATTTTGATTCTTTGGAGGCCTCTTGCAGAGCTGCTGTAACTGGGTCTGTGCTAAGGAGGCATACTTGGCTCAAAGAGCAATCTCTGCCTGATCATGTTAAAGCAAAACATTTGGATGCTCCTTTACAACAGGACCGTCTCTTTGGTAATAAGGCTGAAGAAGTTCTAAAGACGATGGATGATAAAGCTAAATCTATGCAAACTGTGAAAGATTTCTTGCAAGTGCAACCTCCAAGACTTAGTAGGCACTGGCCTACTAAGAACTGGTCCTTTCCAGTTCCTTCAAGAGCCACTCAAGTCAAACCCAGACATTCCAAAGGCACCAGGTTTCAGTCCCAAGGGACTTTCAGAACTAAGCCATGGGGTGCCTCCTCTTCCAAATCTAGAAACAGCAAGACACCTCCCTATGGTAAGCAGTCTCAATGACTTTTCACTAGACTTACCAAGCACTTATCTTTTAGCCCCCTTGGGGGGGAAACTGGCTCTTCATGCAAAAAACTGGCAACTTATAACCCAGGACAAATGGGTTTTAAATATAGTATCCCAGGGATACAGATTTCATTTCCACATGTTAGTAACTCCAAATGGATGGCCAGATCTGCCTCCAAATCAGTGGGCAGAGGCCCAGAAACAGTTTTTTTCCCTCATGAACATGGGAGGTATTCAACTAGTATCAGAAGAGGAAAAGGGACAAGGTTTCTATTCCAGACTTTTCCTGGTACCCAGAAAAGACAAATCATGGCACCAATTCTGGGCTTATCTACTCTAAACACCTTTCTGGACATTCCAAAATTCAAGATGCTGACTCTTCAGTTACTTCCTGTGCTAGGCAAAGATGACTGGTTGGCAACTCTAGATTTAAGAGGCTAACCTGCATATCCCAGTCAGGGAATCTTGCAGAAGATACCTCCAATTCAAAGCAGGCTACTTGCATTACCAGTTCTCTGCACTGCCCTTTGGCTTATCTACTGTGCCCAGGGTCTTTACAAAGTGCCTGGCTCCAGTAATTGCATTTTGCAGACAAAGAAATATTCAAATATATCCATACCTGGACAATTGTCTAATTCAGGCAGAAAACAAGGACATTCTTCTAAAACATCTGGCATTTGTGAAAAGGGTTCTAACTTGTCTAGGGTACACTATAAACTAAAAGAAATTTCAAATGGTACCCTCTCAAAAAATTACATTCCAACTGCCCAGATGGCTTTCCTTATTCCAGAAAAGCAAATTCATTTGGTGACTTACTTCAAACAGATGGCCACAAAAGCCCAGCTTTCTGCAAGGCAAATAATGCAAGCCTTGTGGTTCATGGCCTCCTGCATTCTTCTAATTCCATGTGCAAGACTGCATATGAGGAAACTTCAGTGGTATTAAGTCTATGGATTCAACATTGTCACAGCCTGGAAACAATGATTCCTATCATACCTTGCCTGCGCCTAGAGTTCCTTGGGTGGGCAGAGACCTGCCACAAGAACAAGGGACTACCATTCACACCACCCCCTGCCAGCCAAACCCTAACTACAGATGCTTCAGACTATGCATGGGGGGCTCATCTGGCAGGGAAGTGCATTCAGGGCAAATAGAGCCCAAATCGAATGCACCTTCATATAAATCAAAAAGAAGCGCTAGCCGTACAGAATGCACTGACTGCCTTCAAGGACTACCTTCTTCCAGGACCATTACTGATGAAGACAGACAACACCATGGTTGTGTGGTACATAAACAAGCAGGGGGGTACACACTCCTACCCCCTCTGCAGACTAGCCATAGCATTGTAGAACACGGCCTTGAGCTGTCAAGTACAACTACAAGCTCAATTCCTGCCAGGAAAGCTGAATTCTCTGGCAGACTAAGCAGAAATCTCATGGACCCACACGAATGGAAACAGGCAGCACGGATTTTCAACATGTTGACACGCAAATGGGGGAGGCCAGACATAGATTTTTTTGCCTCACCCCAGAACTATCACTTAGACAAATTTTGCACAAGAACTCAAGCCTGGAAAGTGGATTCTCTGTCCTTCAGCTGGAAAAACCTATCAGTCTATGCTTTTCCCCCTCTGCTCTCCAAAGTTCTACTAAAAGTCAAACAGGACAAACCAAAAATGATTTTGATTGCTCCCGACTGGCCTCACCAACACTGGTATCCACTCCTGCGCAGTGTCTCACTCATTTCACTGTGGCACCTGCCTCAGACACCTTCCTTACTGTCTCAGCAGAACAACCAAATTCTGCACCCTCAGCTCCAAACTTTGAATCTTGTAGCATGGCCAATCACCTAAATTCACCCTTGGCATCCCTCAGCAAACCTGTGATGGATGTAATTTTGGAGGCGAGAAGACCTAATACTAGAAAATCTTACGCTGACAAATGGAAAAGCTTCTGTGCCTTGAATCAGTCTCAAGGGATAAGCACAGCAGTGCCCAACATTCCTCAGATTTTGCAATACTTAACTGAGATGCTTCACAAGGGCCTGTCTTTTTCTTCCATAAAAATCCATGCCTCGGCCATTTCAGCTCATTACAACACAGAACCTTCCCTCTTCTCTCATCCTCTGCTAAAGCAGTATCTCAGAGGGGCCAAAAACTTAAGACCACCCAAGAGAGCACCTACCCCTGCCTGCGACCTTAACTTCGTATTGGAGAAACTCACTCTCCCTCCTTTCGAGCCAGCTGCTACTGCAGACGTAAAATTTCTTTCCCGTAAAACAGCCTTTCTTTTAGCAGTCACTTTGGCTAGAAGGATTTCTGAATTACAGGCTCTTATGGCAGTGGAGCCTTTCATGTGAACAGGGTATCTCTCAGGACCAACCCATCCTTCATGCCCAAGGTGTTATCCAGTGTGGCTCTTAATCAGACCATTCATTTGCCAACTTTCTTTCCCAATCCACAGAACAAGGGGGAGTGGATTCTGCATTCATTGGATGTACACAGACAACTCAGATTTTACTTGAACAGAACTAAATCTCAAAGAAAATCAGAACTGCTGGTAGCATTTACTGCAGGGACAGAGGGAAAGGCTATTTCAAAGCAAGCCATTTCCAAATGGATAAGCCGTTGTATTAATTTCTGCTATAAGCACCATGGAAAAGCTGTCCCTCAGGTGATCAGATCCCATTCTACCAGGGCTGCATCTACCTCTACAGCATTTCTCAGAGGTGTTCCTACCAGAGATATCCTAGAAGCTGCCACCTGTAGTTCAGTTCATACTTTCACCAAACATTATCATTTACCAATTTTATCTAAATCCAGAACTGGCTTTGCCACTGCCATTCTGCAGGGCCTTATAGTCTGTCCTAATGCTGCATAAATCCATCCTCCCAACATTAGCTTTGGGAATCTACCCAGATGTAATGACTGCAACAGTGAAACACGAAGAACATAGTACAGTTGTATACACTTACCATAAATGTAGATGTTCGAGTGTATTCACTGTTGCAGTCCTGGTTACCCTCCCTCCAGCCCCCTGTTTTTTCTCTTACTATGCCTCTACTTTATTTTACTACACTTATAAGCCTTTTTGGTGTATTTGCTTTTGTTTGGAGGTATACTTTTGGTGTTTTTTATTATCTATATATAAATAAATATATATGTGTATATATATATATATATATATATATATATATATATATATGTGTGTGTGTGTATATATATATATATATATATATATATATGTATATATATATATATATATATATATATATATATATATATATATATATACATATAGATATAGATATAGATATATATATATATATATATATATATATATATATATATATATATATATATATAATATGTTTTTGGCTCCCCATTTGGGGGACATCTCACATCTGGTGCAAGAAAAACTGATGTAATGGCGTCGGCTGCATGTTTTATACCCCTAACAACCTGACATCATGGAAGAAGGGATAGCAACAGACGCAGGACCCAAGACTTTGTTAATCAGGACGACTGAGGGCAACCTGCCAGCAGATTACCCAGATGTAATAACTGCAACAGTGAATACACTCAAGCATCTACATTTATGGTAAGTGTACAAAACTGTACTGTCTCAGAGTAGTCCAGACAATGTTTGTACCGAAGAACATTTCACAGTATCCATTCCCGATGATGTTCCCAAAGTTGAACATTCCTTGAAGACGGTCCATGTTGCTAAATCCACTTCTGCATTTAATAGTAAATGGTCAGGTCATATTTCTAGACCTAGTGTAAATTGCACAGCAACTTGGACATAATTGTTTTATGTGCGTTTAAATGTGCGTTTAATTTTGTATAATTGCATGGCAAAAGGTCAGTCTAAAGTAGTTTACTTCATTTGATCCCCACCCTGTGGGAATACGGATCTGTATCGGATCCGAGCTGGCAAAGATTACTAGCATCAGCTCCGAGCTCCAGACTCCTCCCCTTACCCATAGTAGCCCCCTCTTGCCTTCCATCCCCAGATCTCATTTGCCACGTTTTGTGAAACATTGTGTCTCGAGCTCCAGCTAGCAGGGTGTTATTTGACTGTTTTTTTCAAATTTTTTTTGTTAAATTAGCCGTTTTAGGTTAGTGTAGGTACCCTTTCTCCCCTCCCATTGCTTTAGCATCATGTATAGGCTTGTAGTAGTTTGTTAGTGTAGTTTGTCTGTGGTGCCCCTCTCCCCCCCCTTTCTAGTCAGTCTAGTGTGGTGAGTGGGTTTGTGTTAAATCTTTAGAAAGAAAGATTTTGTTTGTTTTTTCTTTCTTCTTAGATGTGGCTGAAAAGCTTATTTTTAAGCGTTACACAGAGAGTGGCCATAAGCTCTCCCCAGCAGATGGCCACACTCTCTGTGTATTGTGTTTAGGTGTGGCCCACCTCAATGTTGACTGTTCATTTGTGCAGGGTTCAACCCCCAAGCTTTGAAGGACAGAAAGGCCAAGTTGGCCCTCAAGAAGCTTCTTCCTGCCATTGATCCTCCATCCTCGGTTTCAGTTACTGCTGCTGCCGTGACTGCCTCTTCTGCTTCTCTGCCTCTGGCCTCCCCTCCCAGGCTGGTACTCAAACTCCCGCTTCTAAGCCTGTGGTAGAGCAGAGGAGGGGTTAGAGAGTGGGGGAGAGAGTCAAGAACGAAGAGGTCTCCAGACCTCTGGTTGCCAAGCAAGTCTGCTCGGATCCGTGACTCCCCTCTCCAAGGTTCCCCCCGGAGCCAGAAGAGGCATGCCCAGTCGCCCGGGCCTCTGCTCCCCAACCGGCCAGGTCGGAGTCTGTGGCCTCGTCTTGGTTGAACCGTTCTCTCTTGGATATGGATCTAGATAAGATGATGAGGCGCTTTATCCGTACACAGATTCAGATGGGGGTCTTGCCAGCACCCCTCCCTCAGGAGGGGGCAGCTCGCTTCCCTTTTTTCAGCCTATTACTCCTTCCCTGATCCGAACTTCGGCTTTGGAGTTCTCAGATCCGAGGTTGGCATTGGTCAGGGAGTTGGCGCTGAAGTCCTTGCGTCCTCGACGCCGGCAGCTGCCTGGAGCATCTCGTATCCGACCAGTTTGGATCAGAGCCGTTCTCGGGGCCATAGCCTGGGGGTCGGATCAGAGGGAGTGGAACCTTTGCCATCGGCTCAGACATTGTCGGTCCAGGTTCCCTCTTTCGGAGTTCGGCCACTTCGGGTCTGGCTCAGATTCTCACATCGGACCCTGGGAGACCGGCCTCCTTATTGGCTTAACAGGAGGTCTGCTGTCCTTCGGTGTTTGATGTAGTAGAATGGGTCCTTTGTCGGATAGAGGCCCCTGACCGCCCCCTCGGCTCTGTCTACATTCCCCGTCATCTTACCAGAGGGACAACCCATGCCCGAAGGGCCCCAGACTGTTCTCCCAGAGGAACAGATGGCTGGCGAGCATTACCCAGAGAGCCCCATGAGAGATGTGCCTCGCAAGCATACATGTAAGAGGCAGCACTTTGACTCCCCTAACTGAGGGCACAGGCTTAGATGAGGGGGAGGGCTCCCCAAGGTCACCTCCCGACGATGTCTCCTTTGGAGACATCATAGAGAATCCTGCACCAGTGGGGAGGTTGGTCTGCCCCCAAACCCTTCTCTTGTCTGTTTCTGGAGGCCTTCCTTTTCCATAGGCCTGTCTACATCTTGGGTGTCCCTGCCCCCCCCCCCCCCCGATTTGATCACCTCGTGGGCGTGGAAGGAACCTGATACCGTGGAGCCAATCCCCAAGTGTCCCGATTAAGGTTTTGAGTCCCCCTATAGATGGGCCTTCCTGGAACAAGGGCTCCCCAGTGGTAGCAGCAGCCACGAAGAGGGAACTATCTCATGAAAGTTCCTCTGTCCACCCTCCTGACTGAGAGTCTCGGATGGTGGACCGACTAGGGAAGCGGGTGTATGCTTCAGCTACCTTTTCAATAAGGGTGCTGAACTACTTGACCCATGTCACGAGACTCCGACGCGACCTGGTGAAGGAGCTGGAGGAGTCTCCACCCAAGTCCATGTCGCAGGAGGACAAGGCTTTGTTCTCCGCAAAAATTGCAACTTTGAGAGCAGTATCAAATACGTCCATGCGACTCCTCTCTCATGCAACAGAAGGAGCGGCTAGGGCAGCTGGGTCAGGCTTGTCCATGAGGTGTAACGCCTTGCTCAGGTTGTGCCAATTTACCAAACCCTTTAAGGCATCCTTTGCCAATGCCCCTTATGACGGCTCTACTCTGTTCGATAAGACCAAGGGGATGTTAGTCCAGAGTGAGGACGATGGGAAGCCACTGTCTGCCGTCAGGATCCGCTTCTCTAACCCTCAAAGGTCCTTTTCCCGGAACCAGAGATGGCAAAAGAAGATGTGGTTCCAGAAGTCTCAGTATTCCCAGAACACTCTGGGCTTTTCTTCCCCCAGAGGCAAAGGGGGACAAAATAGACGCCGGCCCAGAGGCCAAGGGGGTCCATGAAACTTTGGGTCTCGAACCTTTCTCAGCAGACCTGGGCAGCAACCCTGAGGGGTTGCCCGACTGCTCAACTCTGGAGGCAGTCGGGGGGACGATTGTCCTTGCACCCAGTGGCATGGAAGTCCATAATGGGCCGCTGGGTACTGCAAATCATATCCAGAGGATATTCTATCCCCTTCGTGGGTTCTCCCAACACCTCCCAAACTCCTCCCAGACGTTCCACCCACGCAAAGGGAGGCAGCAGCACAGGAAATGTCCAAGCTGCTAGGAAAATGAGCCATCGAAACCGACCCCCCAGATCAGTCCTGATCGGGCTTCTACTCTAGGTTCTTTTTGGTGCCAAAGAAAACGGGGGACTTAAGGCCCATTCTGGACCTCTCTACCCTAAACCTGTCAGTGGCCAAAGAAAAGTTCCGGATGGTCACACTACAGTCCATCATGCTGTACCTGCAAGAGTGCGACTGGATGTGCTCATTAGATCTCCAAGATGCTTACTATCACTTAAAAGTGCACAGAAGCTCCAGGAGGTTCCTCCGCTTCCTGCTACGGGCCAATCATTACCAATTTCGAGCCCTACCCTTTGGTCTCACCACAGCCCCCAGGGTGTTTACCAAAGTGATGGCTGTGGTAGTGGCTCACCTGAAGCTTTAGGGGATTCAGGTCTTGTCCGCACCTGGACGATTGGCAATTCACTGCTCCCACCATGTGTCTCCATTCCCAAACCAGGGACTACTTCATGACACTTGAGTTTGGGTATCACAATCAACGCATCCAAATCTCTAGTAGAGCCTGTACAGGTGATAGACTACATTGGTGCCAGGATAGACACACTCCAGGGCAAAGTGTTCCTGAGATCGGAGAGAGTTCAAAACTTCAGGATGCATGTCTCCCTAATTTACCATTCTCATTTCCCGACAGCGGAATCTGTATTGGGGGCCGTAGGCTTGATGGCGGCGACCATAACTCTCCTTCCATGTGCCCAACTACACATGCGGATTCTTCGGTTTACTTTGGTGGTTCAGTGGTCCCTGTTGGATTTACCACTAACTTATCCTATCCACCTAAGTCAAGTGTGTCGGCTGCCCCTCATATAGTGGGTGAGCTCTCCGGACATTTTGGAGGGACGACCCTTCGTTCCAGCACTGGCCCAAGCCACAGTGACCAAGGATGCCTCCCAACTCGGGTGGGGGGGCATTGTTCGAGCAGGACAGTCCAAGGCCTGTGGTCCACCATAGAGACCAGTTTGCATATCAGTGTCCTAGAGATGAGGGCTGTCCTCCTAGTGTTGCAGGCCCTTCATGCCTTTCTTCCTCTGGGACGATTGCTTTTCAGTCAGACAACATGTCAATAGTCTGGTATATCAACAAACAGGGAGGGACCAGATCTTATCGCCTTTGTCCCGAGGCCATGAGAGTGTGGGAATGGGCGATCTCCACCGATCGCTTTATCGCAACGCACATTCCAGGGTGGTGCAACATTCTAGCGGACAGGCTGTCGGACCATTCTGATGCCTTGAGTGGTCTCTGAATTTGTCAGTAGCAGAACATATCTTCAGTGAGTAGAGTCAACCTTGCTGCGATCTCTTTGCATCTCCTTCCAACATGAAAGTGCAGCAGGTTTTTTGCTCTGAACCCCCCCACCGGGGGAGTCCCCCAGAGATGCTCTAGTTCATGCTTGGCCTCCTGATCTTCTGTATGCTTACCCGCCAGTCCCCCTCATCCCGAGGTTTCTGCAGAAAGCTTGTCGACTGGGGAGCAAGGTGATCCTCATTACCCCATTTTGGCCTCGCCAGGTATGGTTCCTCTTCCTTTGGTCTCCCTTTTTGCTCCACCTTGGATCCTAGATTCCTTTCAGGATCTGATTTCACACCCATCAGAGGTGCCTCATCCAAATCTGGACAGCCTGAAGCTCACGGCTTGGCTGCTCCAGTTCCCGTGAATGCTAGGACTCCTGGACTTTCCTCCTCAGTTAAGTCTGTTTTGGTAGCTGCTCATAAGTTAGCGCAGCAAGTGGAAAATTTTTCCTTCTGGGCCTCTCAGAGGAGTTCTGTTCCTTTCACGGCTCCTATTTCCGCTATTCTTGATTTCCTAGCTGATATTTTCCAGCACAGAGCTGCTACTTCTACTGTCAAAGTTCAGTTGGCTGCCATTCTAATGTTCATATGGGCAAGAATTCTGCATCCTTGGCATCTTCTAGGCTGTGTAAAGCCTTCATCAAAGGCACCTATTTGCTGTGCCCCCCCGGTCAAAGATCCTGTCCCCCCATGAGACCTTACTGTGGTCCTCCAAGCTCTGGTTACCCTGCCTTTCAAGCCTGTCGCTACTGTTGATCTAAAATTTCTGTTGTGGAAAACAGCTTTTCTGGTCACTATTACCTCTGCTAGGAGGGTTTTGGAATTACAGGCCTTGTCCATAAAATTCCTGTACATGATTTTTCATATAGTTTCCCTTCGAACCAATCCATCCTTTCTTCCTAAGGTGGCATCGCCAGTCGCTATCAATCAGACGATAAATTTGCCTGTGTTCTTTCCCAGTTTTACCAACAAGATGGAATACAAACTACACATATTGGATGTTCACAGAGAGTTATGATTCTATTTACACAGGACAAAAATTTTTCGTAAGTCTGATTGTCTCATTCTATAGACCCTTTTTGGGCAAACCTATTTCCAAGGTCATGATAGCTAGATGGATTTCTTCTTGCATCCTGCAGGTCTACAAGGACAAAGGCATGTCTCCTCCAGGTCAGGTTAAAGCTCATTCCATTAGGTCCATGGCTACATCTGCAGCTTTCTGGTCTAGGGTGTCTTTGGATGACATTTGCTCGGCAGCTACTTGGTCCTCATCTCATTCATTTATCTCCCATTATAAATTGGATTTGACATCTAGGAGGAGAGCATCCTTTGGCTCCACGGTGCTCCGGAATATCCTTCCCTGAGGGCCACCCAGGAGTTTTGTAGCTGGAGACTCTGTCCCACAGGTTGAAGATCAAATGAAGTAAACTACATCAGATAAAGAAGTTATGTACTCACCATAATGTTCCATCTGAGTAGTTGTACTTCATTTTTCTTCAACCATCTCTCCCTCCTTCCTCCGGACCTTTGGCGCACGTTCAGCCTACGGGCTGTAAGTATAATTCACACAAGTATGTTATCCGGTCAGGTTATAAGTGTAAGTTCAGCAAACTCGATCTGGGGATGGAAGGCAAGGGATGTGTATTATGGGTAAGGGGAGGAGTCTGGAGCTCGGAGCTGATGCTAGTAATATTTGCCGGCTCTGATCTGATACGGATCCGTATTCCCACAGGTTGAAGACAAATGAAGTACAACTACTCAGATGGAACGTTATGTTGAGTACATAACTTCTTTTTTCTCTAAATTATATGTCATTGAATACTGTCATTTTCCTGTATGGACTATTTCCCAAAGAAGGGAGGATGTAGATCAGAGTATGTGTATGTATCTTTAAGAAGCATTTCCAGATATAGCATGTGCATATAAATACTGGGCACGTGTAGGCAGCAGTGCCATTTTGAGAGAACAGCCAGTGTGTTAACATGTATGAGTGTGGTAGTCAGTCTTAAGTGCAAGTTACAGAGCCTTATTTCTGATGTTTTTGTGTATAATAAAGCTACTTGAACTGAGCCCATGAATGTTTGTCTGTTTGTTCCTGACCAGACAAGCAACATGTACTATCACATGAAAAGAAATGAGTGTTTCTGAAGTTTCTTGCACTTTCGGTTGGGAGCCACTCACTATCAGTTAGGAGCCCTGCCCTTTGGACTCACCACAGCCCCGAGGAGGTTTACCAAGTGTACTGCAGTGTTAGCAGCTCACCTGAGACTGCAAGGATTCCAAATGTTTCCATACTTTGATGACTGGCTCCTCACCTCCCCGTCAGTGCATCTCCTGGAACAGTCCAGGGACTACTTGCTTCAAATTTGGCAAACACTAGGCATTGCAGTCAGCATTTCCAAATCCAAACTAACAACAATACAGAGCCTGGAGTTCATTGGTGCGCCTCTAAATACAATGTCAGTTTGCTTCTGTATGTCTTCATCGTATGGTTAGTCAGCTTCCAGGTTCAACAAATTTTCTGTCATCCTTCTCCTACCAGACTTATCCGTCAGGTTGTAGGTTCCATGGCGACAACTGTAGTATTACTCCCATTAGCATGTTATTATATGTGTGTTCTTCAATGAACTCAAACTGTTCAGTGGTCTGTTCTTCAACAACCTCTCTCCTTCTCAAACTTACTCCGGTATAAACAAACAGTCTTCGTTGGTGGATCCAGTCAGATGACCTTTACACAGGTTGTCCTTTCTATCTCTCCTAGTGGCCGTGGTGACCACAGACGCCTCACAACTGGGGTGGGAGTGCATTTCTGGGAAGGATGGTCCAACGCACATGGTCCTGTCAAGAGACCAATTCGCACATCAGTGTCCTAGAGGCAAGGAGCAGTCCTAGTGTTGCAGGCATTTCATGAGGCTTTCCATCTGGGGACTGTTGTGATTCGAACACAGTGTGTCCATGGTGTGGTACATCAACAAGCATGGGGGAACTCTATCTTACCGCCTCTGTCGAAAAACTATGAGAAAGTGGCAATGGGCCATCTCCTCCAACCACTTTATAGCAGAACCATGCATTCCAGGGAAATCCAACGTACTAGCAGTCAAACAGATTCAATCAGTCAGTGGTGTAGAAAATTTCCCATCGATGGGGCCTGCCTTGCAACAATGTTTTTTGCTTCTCCCCACAACAACAAATGTAGCAAGTACTTTACCTTTATCCCCTTCAGGTAGAGTTGCTGTAGTGCATATTTGGCCCTCCTGTCTCCTTTACACACATCTCCAAGTACCTCTGATTCCAAAATTCTTGCAGAAAACCAGACTGTCAAAGAGCTCCATTGTCCTCACTGCCCTCTTTTGCCTTACCAGGTATGGTTTCCCTTTCTTTGGCCTAGTGTTAGTTATCCTATTTGAATACTGGACCCCAGTCCAGATCTTTTGTCACATCCCTCGAGGATAAAACATCACAATATCCCAGCCCTCAAACTAACCACATGGTTTCTGCAGTTCCATTAATAGCTAGATAGCCCAGGCTTTCTTCCCCGATTTAATCATTTACTTTTGTCCTCTCAGAAAAATTCCACTAAGAGGATTTACAAGAGTAAATGGAAAAATATTCTTGATTTTGGCCTTGAGAAATTACATTGATGATCGTGTTTCACTGTTGCAGTCATTACTCTTGGGTTATCCTACTGGCAGGCTACTTGCAGTCGGCCCGAATTCCAAAGTCCTGGTCCGGTGTCGGTTGCTGTCGCCTCTTCCCTGACGTCAGTGTGCCAGGGGTATAAAAGATGCAGCCAACACCATTTTCTTCAGTCTTTCTTGCCGCGTAGTGCCCGAAGCAAAAGCAGTTCGCAAGTGCCGGTCGGCAGACTCCTGAGATTTTCAAATTCGAATTTCAGAACCAAAGTCTTCATTAAAGTTAAGTACCCCGTTGGGGAAACTTTTTTCTTGCTCCAGACCGATGTCAGAAAAAGTTAACAATTGTATTTCTTGTGGGAAGCAAATACCTCATAAGGATTTTCACTCTTACTGTATTCCTTGCCTAGGCCCTGATCACAACGTTGCTAGCTGTCGGTTTTGTGCTAGATTTAACCAACGCACTATTAAGCGTCGGTTCGATTTTGTATTTCATTACTTTGGCCGAAGGATTAATTATATAATGCCGTCAGAACAGCTGACCGGAGTTTACAAAAAACGCAAGAACAAGGAAAAGGAAAGGCATCCGAGGTCCAAAACCGACGAGGCCTCAGGCCAGTCGCCGGTTCTCAGTGAGGCGCTTTCGCAGCCCCTGGCACCCACTACCACAGAGCCACAGGCCACTTCCGACTCCCACGTGGAGCCAACTGGGCCTCTGGATACTCAAGGTATTGGACACTCTGAAATCATTCCCTCAGATGGGTCTGGAGCTGCTGAGCAGGCATCGGCTTCTGAGGGTGTCTTCAGACCTACACAGTTATATGTTAAACCATCTTCAGCTTCAAATACAAAGACTAAAGCAGCTCTAAAGACAAAGAAACAAGTGCAGCATTCTCCTACTCAGACTTCTATGCCTAAAAAACAGATTCTTAAAATGGCCAAAGACCTAATTACTTTGATCAGGGGTTCCCATCCCCCTCCTGATAAGAGGCCTAGGCAAGAGACATAATATGATTCTTCTGATCAGGTTTCTATTTCCTCTGATTCCTCTTTTGAACAGGATTATTCTATTCCTCCGTATGAGGATTCTGATGCTGAAGTATCCATTCCTTCAGCCTCTCCTCCTGAGGATTATTCTTTTGGGGAAACCCTGCATACCATGAGGGAGCATTTCCACTGGAGAGTCAAGATTACTCAGAATTTAAGAAAAGGCTGAGAGACTTTCTGCTACTTCCTCAGCACAGACACCTTGTTATTCCACCTGTTCTAGATATTGTAGTTGATGTATTTTCAGAGTCCGGCCTGTTCCCTGACTCTCTACCCCCTGCACCTGCTAAACCAGACAGATACTACAGGGTCCCAGATTCTCAAATTCCTGTATAAAAACCCCGCTGCTGACCCAGAAACTATATCTCAGGGTCCCAAAGGGGTCAAAGCCTCCACTGCAAAACACCCCGTCCCCTCTGATAGGGATTCTAGGGCACTGGACAGATGGGGAAAAAAAGTTTACACTTCTGCCTTGGCTGTAAGGGCTTTAAATTGTCAGTTTCATATGCTTAAATGTCAGCAATATTTAATGTCACTGCTTAAACAGAAAATGTTGACAAATTCTGAATGTTCAGAGAACAAGGAAATGCAGGATTTATTGCATGCGGCTGAACAAGTGTGAAAGCATACTTTGCAATGTGGTTATGATTCACTGCAGGCCTCTTGCAGGGCCGCTGTTACAGGTTCTGTTATTAGAAGGCATGCTTGGTTAAAGGAACAGAATCTGCCTGATCATGTTAAAGCAAAATTATTAGATGCTCCATTACAGCATGATACTTTGTTTGGTGCTAAAGCAGAAGAGGTCCCAATGACTTTCCTCTGCCAGATCCAAGCACTTTTCTTTTGGCAGCCCCCTTAGGGGGAAAATTAGCACTTTTTCACCAAATTGGCAAATGATTACCCAAGACAAATGTGTCTTGAACATAGTGTCCCAAGGCTACAGGTTCCATTTTCACACCCTACCAAGGGCAAAAGGTATGCCAGACCTGCCACACAATCAATGGGCAGAGGCGCAAAAGCAAATTACAGCCCTCATGGACATGAGGGCCATTCAACAAGTACCTCACCAAGAGCAGGAGCAAGAATTTTACTCCATACTTTTCTTAGTGCCCAGAAACAAAACCTGGAGACCAGTACTGGACCGGTCTATACTAAACACGTTTCTGGAGGTTCCAAAATTTAAGATGTTGACTCTACAGCAGCTACTGCCCATGCTGGGCAAGAAGGCTTGGCTCGTAACTTTGGACCTAAAACAGGCATACCTGCATGTCCCAATCAGACAAACTTGCAGAAGATACCTCAGATTCATAGCTGGCTCAATGCACTACCCGTTGGCTTATCTACTGCGCCCAGGGTCCTCACAAAATGCCTGGCACCAGTAATTGCATTTTGCAGACAGAGGAATACAAATATATCCCTACTTGGACTGCCTTATTCAAGCAGAGAACAAAGACATTCTTCTAAAGCATCTGGCGTTTGTAAAAAGATTACTAATTTGCCTAGGGTGCACAGTAAATGAAAAGAAATCAAAACTTGTACCCTCTCAAGAGATAATATTCCTGGGTGCAAGCTTAAATACAACTGCCCAGATGGCTTATCTCATGCCAGACAAACAAAGGCAACTGATTTCTTACTTCATAAAGTTGGCAAGACCCAGTTATCTGCAAGGAAAATCCTGCAGGCCTTGTGCTTCATGGCATCCTGCATTCTACTAATTCCATATGCCAGACTGCAAATGAGGAAACTACAGTAGTATCTAAAAAGTGTTTGGACTCAGCATTGCCACAGCCTGGAAACAGTAATTACCCTCATTCCCTGCCTGCAACAGGAGTTTCGATGGTGGGCACAGGCCTGTCACCTCAACAAGGGTCTGCCATTCACTTTACCCACAGCCAGACAGACACTGACAACGGATGCATCAGATTATGCCTGGGGGGCCCATATGGCAGGAAAATGTATTCAGGGCACATGGCCTGCAAGCCAGATGCATCTTCACATCAATCGAAAAGAGATGCTAGCTGTTCAGAATGCCCTGACAGCTTTCAAGGATCTACTTCATCCAGGACAGCTACTGATAAAGATGGACAACACTACAGTCATGTGGTACATAAGCAGGGAGGCACACATTCCTACCCCCTCTGCAGACCATGACCTTATGGGACACAGCATTGACTTTCAAGTTCACTTTCAAGCACAATTCCTGCCAGGAAAAGCAAATACTCTGGCAGACAAACTAAGCAGAAACCTCATGGATACCGAAAGTGGAAACTGGATCCACAAGTCTTCAGCATGATAACAAGGAAATGGGGATGCCCAGACATAGATCTATTTGTCTCCCCTCACAACTGCCAATTACAGAGATTTTGCACAAGGATTTATCACAAACAAGCATGGAGAGTGGACCGCCCAATCCTTTAGCTGGAAAAATCTAACAGTATATGCCTTTCCTCCACTGCCTCTCTTTCCCAGGGTACTCCTAAAGGTCAGACAAGAGAAGCCAAAAATGATACTGATTGCACCAGACTGGCCACGCCAGCACTGGTACCCAATCCTAAAGAGCTTGTCTCAAGGTCCATCATGGATATTGCCTCAGACTTCTCACTTGCTGACCCAACAAAACAATCGGATCCTACACAGCCACCTCAGAACCTTAAATCTGGCAGCATGGCGGATAATGTAGCCATTCAGAACACTCCTCTTTCAAAAGCTGTTATGGATGTTATCTTGGAGGCCAGGAGGCCCAGTACCAGAAAAATCTTATGCAGAAAAATGGAAAAGATCTGTGCTTGGAACCAAGAACAAGGCATTGACACGCATGTACCAAATATCCCTCAGATTTTACAATACCTAACTGAAATGCTGGACAAAGGCCTTACCTTTTCATCAATTAAGACTCATGCCTCTGCCATTTCAGCCCATTACAATACGGAACCACCTATCTTTTCTCATCCTTTAATAAGGCAGTACCTCAGAGGGACCAAAAACAACAGGCCTCCAAGGAGAGCACCAATTCTGGCATGGGACCTCAATTATGTCTTGGAAAAACTCACACTGCCTCCTTTTGAGCCAGCCTCAATAGCTGATATAAAATTCTTATCCTGGAAAACAGCTCTGCTTCTAGCAATAACATCTGCAAGACGAGTCTCTGAGTTACCAGCGCTCATGGCTGTGGAACCTTTTATTATTTTTCATCCAGACAGGGTTTCTCTGAGGACCAACTCTACATTTATGCCTAAGGTGGTGTCCAGTGTGGCCCTCAACCAAACCATTCACTTGCCTACCTTTTAGCCAAACCCACAGAACAAGGATGAGAAAATTCTGCATTCTTTGGGCATACACAGGCAGCTACGCTTCTGGTTGGACAGAACTAAAGCTTTCAGAAAGACTGAGCAACTTTTAGTATCATATGCTGCAGGATCACAAGGAAAGGCCATCTCAAAACAGATTATTTCTAAATGGATAGGCCATTGCATCAGTTTCTGCTATTCTCAGCATGGCAAATCAGTGCCTGGGGCATTAGGCCTCATTCTACCAGAGCAGCAGCCACTTCAGCAGCCTTCTTCAGAGAAGTACCAACCAAAGACATCTTAGAGGCTGCAACTTGGAGTTCAGTGCACACTTACAAAGCACTGCCACTTACCTCTTTACTCTAAATCCAGAGCAGGCTTTGCCACTACAGTTCTGCAGGGCCTTATAGCCTCTCCTAATCCTATTTAGTCCAGCCTCCCATCCTGTGCTTTGGGATTCAACCCAATAGTAATGACTGCAACAGTGAAACACGATGAACATAGTACAGTTGTGTACCTACCATAAATGCAGATGTTCACGTGTATTCACTGTTACAGTCCAGGTTACCCTCCCACTGTCCCCCTTTCTTTTGCTGGGGTTTATCTGTACTTCTCTATTCTATACAACCTATGTGGCGTATTTGCTTGTAGATGAAGGAAATGTTTCTTTACTGCATGTATGTGTATTGGCATAATATATTTAGCCTATCCTTTTGGGGGCACCTGACATCTGGGGCAAGAAAAACTGAAGAAAATGGCGTCGGCTGCATCTTTTATACCCCTGGCGCACCGATGTCGGGGAAGAGGTGACAGCAACTGACGCCGGACCAGGACTTTGGAATTCGGGCTGACTGCGGGCAGCCATATCAGATTTTCACTCGGGAGACTGCGTCTTGCTTGTTTGCTTCCAAGTTGTGCAAGGCTTTCCCAAATGGCACCTTCTTGGTCAGGCCTCTAGTGAAAGCTCCATCACCTCATTGGGATTTAACAGTAGTACTTCAAGGCTGAATTCAACGACCCTTTGAACCTTCAGCAAAAACCTGATTTAAAATTTCTGTCTTGGGAAAACAGCCTTTTTAGCGGCTGTTACATCCTCAAAAAGGATTTCCAAACTCCAGGCTGTTTTTTCCAAAGCCCCTTACATTGTTTAAGTGGCTTCTGAATCAAACACAAATCAAACCATTCATTTACCAGTCTTCTTTCCAAAATTCTCGAACAAAGGAGAGTGCATTCTGCATATTTTAGATATGCATAGACAACTGCATTTGTATTTACACAGAACAAAAGATTTCAGAAAAAAATGGACCGTTTTTCACCTTGTAGTTTGGGATCTCCAGTTTCTAAAGTTACATTGGCCAAATTGATAACATTGCATTTCCTGGATATATTGTCAGCATTCTCTCTTACCATCAAAACCACCTTTTCTCCAGTAGACCCTTTTAGCTCTCTGGTGCTGTCTTTTTCGTTCTTCCTCAACATATGGATCAGAGGTCTGAAATATTTTCTGTGTAGATAGAGATGTAGTTTAGGCACATTTAAAAGATGTAGCGTGTATTCTCAACCAGATTCATGGCCACCTCCTCTGTCTTCTGGTGTAGAACACCCATTGATATTTGTGGAGCAGCCACATACTTTTATCACTTACTACAATTTGGCTATGATTTCCAGAAGCAGAGCCACTTCAGCAGTTCTCCGGAATATCCTTCCATGATGGCCACCCAAGATTTGTTTAGCTGGAGACTCTGTTCCCATATATTGAAGGTGAATGAAAATGGCAGCATCAGGTGTTAAAGTTATGTACTCATTATAACTATGCATCTGTGTTGTCTATTTTCATACTTCCTCAACTCCCCTTATTGTCATCTTCAGTGACTTGATGGACCTTTTGGAACCTGTTGTTCCAGGTCCGAGTCCTGGTTTTATTTCTTTTCTCTTTTCCTGTTGTAGATTAAGAATTTTAAGGCAGCAAACTTGATCTAAAGTATTTGGGGTAGACTAGGGCATTATGTGTAGAGGAGGAGCTCAAGAGTTGGATCCCAAATCTGTGGAATGCAGCCAAGTCGGATCAGAGGACGAATCTGTAACCCATACACTGAGGAAGAATTGAAGTGGACAACACAGATGCAATGTTATGATGAGTATATAACATTAATTTTACATAAAACTCAAGGTTTTGCACCAGACTTTTCTGGCGATACTCCCCCTCCCCAAACCGTAGGGAAGTTGCCTCCAAAGCAGAGATGAACTGTAGAATAAAGGTTTTTAGGGCGCTGTTCTGCTCTTCTGAATGGTTACCTGACTGCTGTACTCTGGAGGAAGTCAGGGGGCACTTATCTATGCACTCCATGACCTGGACTTCCATCACCTGGGATGTATGGATGTGGAGGTTCATAACCAGAGGATTTGATGCTGTCCTTTTCATTCTTCCTCACTGATGGGTCTCTGATCCGACTCAGCCGTTTTTTCCAGACTTAGGCTCAGTCTCATGCACCTCCCTCTTCCCATAATACATCACACCTTGTCTTACTCCCCAGATTTCGTTTGCCTCGCTTCGCGTACAGGTGTGGTTCCAGAGTCTCAGGACTGCTAGTGGGTTGAGAAATCTTTCTAAAAATTTCTCCAGACATTCTTCTTTAGATTATATAATTATATATTATATTTAGTATTATGTTTTTTTCCTCCCCTTCCTATAGATCTCGAGAGACGTTTGGAATCTTTAGTTCTCTTCTCGTGTTTGGTGCCGTTGGCACTTCTTTCCTGTGGAAAAAAAAATAGTTTAATAGAATTATCCTGTGTTTTTTTCTTCTGTTAGATCACTCCTAGCTATGGCTGATAGGGATTCAAGCAGTGAACTTCTTGTGGCGTAAGATCCCAAATTCAGATGCCCACAAGGTGTCTATTGCCTAGGACCAGGGCATTTAAACACTGCCTGGTATGTGTGGCCTTTAACTCGGGCCTTGGCCGACCACCGAACCAAATTGATTTTGAAAGGCTTTTTACTTGCGTCTTCTGTCTCAGGGACTCGAACCCCCTCAAAGCATGACTGCTCCAAAAGATTAATTTCTTCCTCCTCAAGGGACTCTCTGCAGCCAAGTCAAAAAAGATCCAGGCCCTCGGATCTCACTACCCTGGATCTGAGTGGGACCAGAAAAACATCTGATCCTAAAACTCCTTTGTTGGATCCTGCTACCTGTGCTCCAAGCAAATGAAAGGCTGTTTCAGGTCCTAGGGCCTCAGATCAGGAGCGGATCCTAGTTTCTGGTTCTCCTAGTCTAGGGACAGTGTCTTCATACCCGAAACCCTTGAATCCAATTTTAAGGACTCTCCTTACCAGCTTTTCAGGTAGAGCCAGTCTCACCTCCCCTTCCAGAAAAAGCCTGCAGATAACTAAATTCAGGCATGCTTCCTCTTCTAGGACTTCCTGAAGTCTCACTGAGGCAGATATGGATGGGATGATGCTGAATTTCCTCGGCGCAGAGCCAGATGGAGGTTTTGCCATCTCTGTCACATCTAGGATCAGTGAGCGCTCCAGCTCCTACTTTGCAGACTCCTTTTCTAATCCATCCTTCAGATTTAGAAACCCACGACCCTGGTTTCCTATTAGTCAAAGTTGGAAAAGAGGAATCTCTGTTCCTAGACTCTGACTATGTCCATGACCAGCCCTGCTCCCTTCTTCGACTCGGACTATGTCCATGACCAGCCCTGCTTCCTACCTTTCGGATAAGAGCAGGTCCTGGATCTGAGATGTCTTTGCTGAATCGGGGGGTTGATTTTAACTACAACTTTGTCGGATCCTTTGCTTTCTTTTGGAGCTTTGGTGCAGTTATGTTGGGAGGCATCAGATCTGTTGCTGACTCTACTTCTGTAACTTTGGTTCCAAATGATAGGGTTTCCTCAGGTCCGTCAGCCTCCCGTGTTGCAGAAAGGGCTTTTTTCAATATTAGAGAAGCATCTCTTTACACTCGTGTCTGCCCCTCCCTTCATTGGATCTGAACACTGAGCCCATCACACTCCCATAGGTCAGCCTACCCCGAGGAACCTCCACACTATTTCCTGTTGGAGTCCACCCTTCCTCTGATACATCACCGGAACACACCACGGAGGTCTCTCGGAAGAAGATGTGTAAAAGGAAGCACATAGACTCCCCTATGGAGCCTCTCACAGAGGACACCGACTTCGATGAGGGAGAAAGATCATCTTGATCACCACCTGATGACATCTTCTTTGGAGACATCCTGGAACTCCTTGGGCAGAAAGGTGACTGTTCCTCCGAACCTCCTTCTCCTCCTGAGGAGTCTGTGTTCCTGGAGGCTTTTGGGGTGTGCCCATCTACGTCCTGGTTGTTTCCCTTGGCAGATGCCGTAATAGATTGTCTTCTACCGGGCCTGGAAGGAACCTGACCGAGCGAGCCTATCCCTAAGCACCCCGATAAGCTTCTCAGCCCATCTTCTGATTGTCCACATTGGAGCAAAGGTATTCCAGTCGATGCTGTTGTTGCAGCAGCAATGAAGGAGCTAGCTGAACAAAGCTCCACTGTCACTCTGGCTAACAAGGAGTCTCGAGTGATGAGCAGATATGGAAAGCACGTTTACGCCTCCGCTACTTTTGCACTGAGGATGTTAAACCTTTTGGTGCACTTCACCCCCTTTTGCAAAGAGATCTGGTCAGGGAGCTAAGCAACTGTAAACCACAAAGAGTCTCAGTCCAGAAAAACAAAACTAGTAATCCAAAATCTGGACAGCGAACGGCACAACTAGTAGCTGGTAAAAAAAATATATATATATATTTTAACGCCACAAAGGAAATAGTGCAAGTGTTTTTGTCTAAGTAACCCTCAGACTTCCTCAGAACAATCAATAAGGCGCCATTTCATTGAGATAATTTATACATTCAGCAATTGAATAAGTTAATTGACAATCAGTGAATTAGAGACCAGAATAAAAAACATACTAATATGTCTAAAATAAAAACATCTATATAACAAAAAATGAAATTCTTCTCCTGAAAAATCTTATACCTACACTAGTACAACAAAACACTGATATACTGTCATTATAAAAAAAAGGCAAGGGAATGAACAAATTAAATATCAATAACTAATTGAATTAGATATATATTTAAAATAATCAAGTGTTGATTATAGTGTTGAAGGACCAGAATTGTGGTTAACAATAAATCAAAAAACATTTTGAATATTTAAAAAAAATCAGAATATAAGGGTGTATATATGTATGTGTAGAGTTATAATTGTGCTGCCCTCTGTTTAAGTAAAGGGGCCAAGGAAATATGGTCATTGAGACCAGGGGGTTTGTTAGATTCCAAAAATAACTGCCAATATGTCTCTGTCTATTCCAGCCTGTACTCCCAGGGCCCCCCTCTCAGTTCCTTAGATACAGTTTCTAACACAAAAAAAGAAAATTTAGCATTGGTACATAATAATGTTTGTACAATGCATTGTTAATGTTACATTTACTGACGTCATTCATATGTTCATATCTTCTACGTTTGAGCAGTGTCTCGGTTTTACCAGTGTAGAAACTGTCACAACCATCACAGGTAACGATAAACCAGGCCCTGGGAATTGCAGTTGGTGTAGGTTTTGGCTGATAGGGTTTTTTGTCTGCATGATTAAACGACCTGTTCTTTATTAGAAATAAAAGAACATTGGCTGCAGGCTCCACATTTGAAAGTGCCTTTCCTTCTATGAACAAAAAAATCCTCATCTAACAAATTCAAATATATTTGTGATGTTTTGCCCCTTCCTAAACACCACTGTGATAGGTTTACCTTTGAGGTTGGGTAAATCTGTAATGTCTGAGAACCTATCCCATTGTCTCAACACAATGTTCTTAATTTGATGTGCATTGGCAGTGAAATTAGTGACTCTCACTGGAAGTCTTGGAGCCATGTTTATTGGAGAAACCATCTCCCATGCCTAAAATAGGACCGTAGATGTTTCTTCCTTGTGTAACCTCTGCCTGGACAGAATTAATGAGTTCAGTGGGGTAGCCTCTTTCAAGAAACATATGTTTTAGCACTGCACATTCAGAAAGGTAGTCATCATCGGAAGCCATACGACAAAACGCACAAATTATCCTTTGACAATACCTTTTTTCTGATAGCAGGGGTGCGTGCTGTTCAAACTAATATAGGTATTAGAAAAGGTGGGCTTTCTAAATATAGTAGATTTAAAACAATTGATTTTGTATAATGACACGTCCAAATAATGAAGACTATTAATGTCAGTTTGATGTGTAAACCTAAAAAATCAGTAGTTTGGTTAAGGTAAGAGATGAATTCCTCCAAGAGGACATCACCACCCAACTAAAAAATACAAATATCGTCCAGGAACCTAGAGTAAAAATTCCAGTATTGGGAATAAACACAATTGTGAACAAATTTGTGTTCCCATACAGATACAATGATGTCTGCAAAAGTGGGAGCACGACTGGCGCCTATAGCTACTCCAGATTCCTGGCGATAAAATTCACCCACAAAAAATAAAAAATAGTTTTTCAAGACGAGTTCTGCCAGTTCGTTGCACAAAAATATATCATTCTCAGTTACCCCTGGTCTAGATCGTAAGACTTCCTCTAGCCAGGTCAAGCCAAAATCATGAGGAATCACAGAAAATAAATCCACCACATCTACAGTGGTGAATAAAAGGTTGGGTAGAAAATGTTCAGGCTTGACTTTACTCAGGAATTCTCAAGAGTCTTTGAGAATGTGAAGTACAAAACCCCACAGTGTTTTTAGTTGCCAATCTAAAAAATTAGCTTTAGGGGAAATTTTGGAACCCTCCGAAGCCACAGTAGGTCTAAGTGGGGAGTCAACACATTTGTGAACTCCGGGTATCCCAAAGGTAGAGGATACCTAAGGGTGAGATTATTGCAAAAATTGGTAGGTGTCAATTGATGATACCCTGATCAAACAATGCTAAATCAATCTTTTTGTATGAAATGTTGATTTTGTTTATGGACACTTTGGTATATATGGAATCATCATGGAGAAGAATGTGCATTTTACTATCATATAAAATTTTGTCCATGATGAAACCCCCCCCACCTTTATCAGGTTCTATAACTCATGTTCGGTTTGGAGCATAAGGTCTCCAATAATTCTTGGTCTTTAACATTAAGATTAGAGATAGTTTTAAAAGATTGAGAAGTCTTAACGTATCTCAGTTTCAATAACGTTTTCCAAGTTTTTAAGTTGATGGTGAAGAGGGGAACTGAAAGTGCTAGGCTTTTTGGAAAAAATAGACTCAGCCACAGCAGAAGTGTCACCAAAAATGTTCAATAAATTCAAACGTCTGAACATTTTTAGATCTAACAAAACTTGAGGTATTTTACTTTTGATAGTAGGCACAAACTTAAAACCTTTGATGAATAAATTAAAAAAAAAAAATCCGTAATCTCAAGGTTACTGTAATTGAAAATGTGAAACCCTGCTTTACTAACCAAGTGTGATGCTTCCTGATTAATTGTAGCATCCATTACGTATAATTCTGATGCGAATTCCCCCTGGTCCCTCCCCTCTTCTGGGAGTATGCCCCCCTGTAAAATGGGTATTATTTTTTTAGTACGAAGTCTGTCAGATCTCCGTGGACCAACATCTTCATAGCCGTGGGCAGCAGTATTGTTGAATGAATTGGAAGTGTTATCAACAAAAAAATGGTCATCATTAAAATTAAACTGTTTATGTACAACGTGTTCAGGGTGAGGTGAACGATGGGAAGTTTTAGGCAAGGGATACTGTTTGCCATCCTTATATTCCCTGGTATCCATAATTTTTTGTATTTCCTGTTTAACAGTTCACATTTCTTTTCAATCTGAACTTTCAAATTTAAATATTTACTTTTTTCAGACTGAACAGAAAACAAATCATTGGTAACGCATGTATTATACACATCAATATCCTTTTGCAACAAGTCCATTTCACGGTTACTGTTCACAGTCGCGTTGAGTGTCAAGTCCACAATTGTCAAAAATACGTAACAGTTCATTATGAAATTTACTCCCAGTAACAACATTATTCAGGTATTTAAATAACCCGAGTCCCTTGGGTGCAATATGTAACCTAATACACTCATTTAAATATGAATTGTCAATACTGAGAGATTTGTGCCTGCTAAGCGCGTTGTGTAACTTGTTGAGAGAGTCCATATAAGTATCCGTAGACTCTGTATTAGAAGTAGATGATGAGGGTTTGCAAAAAAAGCAGTTCGTGTAACCACTGTTTAAACTGTAGTAAGTCCCCGGAAGCCAATGATGCTCCCCTTCTGCCCGTGGATCCAAAGCATTGTTTGAAGCAAGAAGTACAGGCGTAGAACTGAATGTCAGATTGTCGGAACCTTGCACCTGCGCATTCGCGCTCTGTGATAACGACATCGCATTCAGACGAGTACGGCTCCCAGAACCCATTAAGGCTTCCTGATTGCCAGGTAAACTGGCATTGTGATAGTGAAATGAGACCTTGACTTAATGGAGTTAAGTCAAGAAGCTGTGAAAGTTGACCAGCAAGTTTACGAAGTTCACCAACCTCACTTCTCGTCTGGGTATCCGGTGGGTGGTTAGTAGTAGAATGCCCTTCGGCAGACTCCATAAAAACCAAAAACCCACAAAGAGAGTCTCAGTCCAGAAAAACAAAACTAGTAATCCAAAATCTGGACAGCGAACGGCACAACTAGCAGCTGGTAAAAAAATTTATTTTAATGCCACAAAGGAAGTGGTACAAGCATTTTTGTCTAAGTAACCCTCAGACTTCCTCAAAACAATCAGTAAGGCGCCATTTCATTGAGATAATTTATACATTGAGCAATTGAATAAGTTAATTGACAATCAATGAATTAGAGACAAGAATAAAAAACATACTAAAATGTCTAAAATAAAAACGTGTATATAAAAGAAATGAAATTCTTCTCCAGAAAAATCTTATGATACCTACACTAGTACAACAAAGCACTGATATACTGTCGTCATAAAAAAAGGCAAGGAAATGAACAAATTAAATATCGATAACTAATTTAATTAGATAATATATATTTAAAATAATCAAGTGTTGATTATAGAGAGTGCTTATTCACCACTATAGACATGGTGAATTTATTTTCTGTGATTCCTCGTGATTTAGGCTTGACCTGGCTAGAGGAAGCCTTACGATCTAGACCAGAATTGTATATTTTTGTGTAACGAACTGGCAGAACTTGTCTTGAAAAACAGCTTTTTATTTTTTGGAGGGTGAATTTTATCTCCAGGAATCTGGAATAGCTATGGGGGCTAGTTGTGCTCCTACTTTTGCAGACCTCATTGTATCTGTATGGGAACACAAATTTGTTCACAATTGTGTTTATTCCCAATACTGGAATTTTTACTCTAGGTTCCTCGGCGATATTTGTATGTTTTGGTTGGGTGGTGATGTCCTCTTGGATGAATTCATGTCTTACCTTAACCAAACTACTGATTTTTGTAGGTTTACACATCAAACTGATGTTAATGGTCTTAATTATTTAGACGTGGCATTACACAAAATCAACAATTGTTTTAAATCTACTGTATTTAGAAAGCCCACCTTTTCTAACACCTATATTAGTTTTAACAGCACGCACCCCTTCTACCAGAAAAAAGGTATTGTCAAAAGACAATTTGTGCGTATTTGTCATATGACTTCCGATGACTTGACTACCTTTCTGAATGTGAAGTGCTAAAACGCATGTTTCTTGAAAGAGGGCTACCCCATTGAACTCATTAATTCTGTCCAGGCAGAGGTTACACATGGAAGAAACATCTACAGTCCTATTTTAGGCATGGGAGAGATGGTTTCTCCAATAAACATGGCTCGAAGACTGCCAGTGAGAGTGGTTATAATAGAGCATTTGTCACTAATTTCAGTGCCAATGCACATCAAATTAAGAACATTGTGTTGAGACAATGGGATAGGTTCTCAGACATTACAGATTTACCCAACCTCAAAGGTAAACCTATCAAAGTGGTGTTTAGGAAGGGGCAAAACATCAAAAATATACTTGAGTTGGTTAGATATGAGGATGTTTCCTTTCATAGAAGGAAAGGCACTTTCAAATGTGGAGCCTGCAGCCAATGTTCTTTTATTTCTAATAAAAGAACAGGTCGTTTTATCATGCAGACAAAAAACCCTATCAGCCAAAACCTACACCAACTGTAATTCCTAGGGCCTAGTTTATCTTATCAATGACTGTTGTGACAGTTTCTCCGTTGGTAAAACCGAGAGCTCAAACGTAGAATATATGAACATATGAATGATGTCAGTAAATGTAACGCTAACAATGCATTGTACAAACATTCTTTATTATGTACCAACACTAAATTTTCTTTTTTTGTGTTAGAAACTGTACCTAAGGAACTGAGAGAGGTGCCCTGGGAGTACAGGCTGGAATATAGAGAGATATATTGGCAGTTATTTTTGGAATCTAACAAATCCATTGGTCTCAATGACCATATTTCCTTGGCCCCTTTACTTAAACTGAGGGCAGCAAAATTATAATTCTGTACATACATATGTACACCCTTATATTCTGATTTTTTTATATATTCAACATGTTTTTTGATTTATTGTTGACCACAATTTTGGTCCTTCAACACTCTTTATAATCAACACTTGATTATTTTAAATATATATTATCTAATTCAGTAATTGGTATTTAATTTGTTCATTTCCTTGCCTTTATTATGATAACAGTATATCAGTGTTTTGTTGTACTAGTGTAAGTATAAGATTTTTCAGAAGAATTTCATTTCTTTTATATACATGTTTTTTATTAGACATTTTAGTATATTTTTTATTCTGGTCTCTAATTCATTGTCAACTTATTCAATTGCTGAGTGTATAAGTTGTCTCAATGAAATGGCGCCTTATTGATTGTTCTGAGGAAGTCTGAGGGTTACTTAGACGAAAACGCTTGTACTATTTCCTTTGTGGCGTTAAAATAAATTTTTTTGCCAGCTACTAGTTGTGCCGTTCACTGTCCAGATTTTGGATTACTAGCTAAGCAACTGAGACCATGTCAGAGGAGAACTTTAGGAAGGTTTCTCCCCAGCGGGCTACTCTTTCTTACCTTGCAAATTCCTCAGGAAGGTTGAATTCACACACTGCAGAAGCCACCACGCAAGTGTCCGGCACAGGCATAGCCATTAGGCGACAGGCCTGGATGCGGCTTTGTGACTTCGTGGAGCCCTTCAAGGTGTTGTCCATTAATGTCTCCTTTGACAGTTCCTCTTTGTTTGGTCCATCAAAGACGCACTATCCTAAAGTGAGCAAAAAGGAAAGACCTTGTCTGCTGTGACATTCAAGTTTTCTACCCCTTAGAGGACCTTCTCAAGCATCAGTAAGGAGGGAAGAAAACTTGGTTCAGAAAATCTCAAGGATCTTTCCAGGACCCGTGTCGGGACAACTCCAGAGGCAGAGGAGGAAGTTTTAAGGAAAGAGGCGATCTGCAAAATCAGGGTTTCAGGGAGCTCTTTCCAGATTGTCAGCGCTCCTGAAGCGCTACCCAACTGTTCTACTCTGGAGGAAGTTGAGGGTAGTCTATCCTTGCGCCTAGACGCCTGGATAAACATAACGAACAACTCTTGGATGTGAAACATTATATCCAGAGGTTATTGCATTCCCTTTTCCATTTACCTCCAGGTCCAAGGAAGAAACTACTTGACATCGTTGAGTGGCACAATGCCAAGGCACTTCTATGGGCTAGGCTTGTAAAGGTTCCAGGGCCATTAGCCTAGTACACACCTATGAACACTCCATCCAGTCAGAGGGAGTATGTTATTCAAGAAGTCCAAAAACTTGTACTAAAAAGAGTTATCAAAGGGTTCCAGCTGAACAAAGAGGATTCGGAACCTATTCTCTCTTCTTTTTAATGCCAAAGAAAACAGGGGACCTGAGATACATAGTAGACCTCCGCAGTCTGCACAAGTTCATCAAGAAGTCAAAGTTCCGAATAGTTATAGTTCAGTCTATTATGCCATTTCTGCACAAGGACGATTGGATGTGCTCAGTGGCTCTTCAAGATGCTTACTATCGCATCAAAATACAGATGCTGCAGAAGGCACCTGCACTTTGTTCTGTTAGCCAGTCATTGTCAGTTCAGAACACTGCCCTTTGGACTCGCCACAGCTCCCCAGGTGTTTTACCAAATGTTTGGCAGTGGTAGCAGCTCACCTGAGGCTAAAAGGATTCCATGTGTTTCCCTGTCTAGATGATTGGCTTCTCACTGCACTAACAAGGCATTGATTGCTTTAGTCCAGAAACTGTCTAGTAAAGATCTTCAGGCATCTGGGCATCATGATAAATCTGGCAAAATCAAACTTGATACTTGTGCATAACCTAGAATTCATAGGGGAGCAGTTGAACACAGTTGTACAAGTGGCTTCTTTACCGAGGCATTGTGTAATGTCTCTAAGACAGCAGGTTCAGGACTTATTAGATATACCTTCTCCACAAGGAAAATTGAAACTTGGGGCTTTGGGTTCAATGGCAGTTGCAGTCTATCTACTCCCATTAGCGAGGTTCTTTGAGGGTACTTCAATGTACAATAGCAGTTCAGTAATCCATTCTCTACCAATCTGCATATCAAAATCCTAGAGTTCAGGGCAGTCCTAAGGTTGCAAGCCTTTAGGACATTCTCCATCTCGGAATGGTTGCAATTTATACAAACAACATGTCCGTAGTCTGGTACATCAACAGACAAGGAGAGGAACCCGTTGGCGCCCATTGTGCAGGGACGCCATGAGAGTTTGTGAATGGGGGATATCTTCAGATCGCGGTCTAGTTGCAGCACACATTCCGGGGAAAACCAACGTCCCAGCAGACAGACTCAGCAGGTCTGTTCTGACTACTCATGAGGGGGTCCCTGAATCAGTCAGTAGTAAACAGGATTTTTGGCCATGGGGCCAACCTTGTTCATACCTCTTTGCCTCTCCCCAGAACTTCAAGTGCAGCAAGTAGATGTTCTTAGTGTTTCACTATTGCAGTCATCACATTTGGGTTATCTACTTGCAGTAGCCCTCAGTCAGCCTGATTAACAAAGTCTTGGGTCCTGCATCGGTTGCTGTCTCTTCTTCCATGACATCAGGTTGTCAGGGTATGAAACATGCAGCCGATGCCATTACCCCAATCTTTCTTGATGTGCGGTGCCCGAAGCAGAAGCATTTCGCAAGTGCCAGTCGGCTAACTCCTGAAATTTTTGTTTTCGAGTTTCAGAACCAAAGTCTTCAACTAAAAGCGAAGTACCCCATTGGGCAAACTTTTTCTTGATCTAAACCGATTTCAGTAAAAGTAAATAATTGCATTTCTTGTGGAAAGCAAATACCTCATAAAGATTTTCATTCATACTGTATTCCTTGCCTAGGCCCTGACCACGACGTACCTTGCTCTATCGGTTTTGTGCCTTATTTAAACCACAAACTATCCATCGTCTGTATATTTTCGCTTCTAAATATTTTGGTGCTCAGTTCATTTATCCAGCTATGTCTTCGGTAAGCCGTCCGACTACCGACATTCCGAAAAAACACAGACAGGTTGCCTAGGTCCAAAGCTGCCGACGACACTTCTCCTAAGCCAGTTGCCAGTTCGCCTTTACTGAGTGATGTGCTTTTGCAGGCCTTGATACCTGGTACTTCAGATTCGCAGGCCTCTATTGAGACCCATTCGTGGTCTGGTATGCTGCGAGATGCTTTAACTGTGGAACCTGCGCATGTCTCTACCTTGGATGGGTCCGGAGCCACTGTGCAGGCACCGGCTTCTGTGGGTGTATTCAGGTCTACTGACTTGCATATTAAACCGATGCCATCTTCTTCAAGGCCTAAAACTCGAACCATGCCTAGAAAACTGACGCCCAGACCGCATGGTTAGGCCTCTATGCCTAAGAAACAAATGATGTTATGTGATCCTATCTCGCCTACATTCTGTACTGATGGGTTCGGAGCCGATCCTCAGCTCTGACTCGGCACGCTATACCATAGAGCGAAGTCTCTTATTGGCTGAGCTATTCCCCATCCCAGGATGCACCACCACTGCTTCCCCAGATCTCGTTTGCCGCTTGATAGCATTAGACGTGGTCTCGGACTTGGCTGAGCTAAGTACTATTCACTGACAAATTTCCTGTCAGAATTCTCTTAAATTTCAACCAAAAGCTGTTTTAACGGCTATTTGTTCACTTCTGTGTGGGTTTTGGTAGTAACCTTTTGTGGTAGAGCTAGTTCCCGCCCAAGACAGAGGGGTTTCCCTCGCGCTCTATTTAGAGCTTTATTTTTACCTTTGTATATTAATCTTCAAAAAGCTCTTCTAACAGCTACTCTTTTGGTGTTTCCCTTGTATTTTTCTTCTTTACAGTCAAGGTTCCGTTTGAGTTAGAGGGACCTTGCCCTCGCGCTCTAGTGAGAGCTGTGTTTTTTTCTTAATATTGTGTCTGAGTTGTTGGTGTCTAGCTTTATTCTTATTGCTCATCCCGTTTAACTTAGAGGGATTGGGCACTTCTGTCTGTACAGTTTCGTTTACTTTCCGAATTTACTGTGAGTTTTGATATTTTTGGTCATGTCGAAGGAGCATAGGCCTTCAGGCTTTAAAAAGTGTTCAAAGTGTGCATACAAGATGTCCATTACGGACGACCACTCGCTTTGTGTTTATTGCTTAGGCCCTAAACATCTGCAAGAGTCGTGTAGTGTCTGCCACGCTTTTTCCTCTCGTGTCCTCCAAGAGAGGAAAAACAAATTGATATTGAAAGGGCTTATTACCCCTTCTTTTGAAGAGGCTTTATCTTCTTCCCCCTCTCCTTCGAGGAAGAAGTCTTCGGCTCCGACCAGCCCGTCGGAGCCGGTAGCAAAAAAATCAAAGCAGGCTACTCCGTCGGCTCCACGGACTTCGGACTAGAGCGGCGGGAACAGGTGTTGCTCTACGGAGACAAGCCTGGCTCCGCCTGTGTCACTTTGCGGAAGCCTTCAAGTCTTCCTTTGCCGACGCTCCCTTCGATGGGTCTTCTCTGTTCGGACCCAAGGTAAAGGACACCTTGACCCGCTGTGAACAAGAGGGTAAGACCTTGTCTGCCGTAGGGGCACGGTTTTCCACTCCCTTCAGGCCTTATCCCAAGGCTAGGAGAGGGGGGAAGATGTGGTTCCGTAAGTCTCAAAAGGCTTACTCCTCACAGCAGGGCGATCCCCCTTCTAGAGGCAGAGGAGGGGGAAATTTTTCTGGAAGACGCCGTCCCAGAGGCGGCAGAGGCCCCCGCAACACTGGAGACCGCGAGTCCTTTCGTGGCTCCTCAACCTTCCAACATCCCTGAAGGTGTCCCCGACTGTGCAACTCCGGAGCCAGTCGGGGGTCGTTTCTCGAAGCACCTAAAGGCCTGGGAAAGTGTCAAGTCAGGACCAATGGGTGCTCCGAATTATCGCCGGAGGTTACGTCATCCCCCTTTCTCAACCCCCTCCCACGTCCAAAAGAATCCCGGACCCGCCACCCAGTCAACGGGATCAAGCAGCCTACGAAATCTCAAATCTGCTTCAAAAAGGAGTCATCCAACCTGTCCCCGCAGACCAGACCGGATTAGGGACTTACTCAAAATTCTTTTTGGTGCCAAAAAACACCGGGGACTGGAGGCCAGTTTTGGATCTCAGCAAACTAAATCGTTCAGTAAAAAAGTCCAAGTTTCGGATGGTCACCTTACAATCCATTCTCCCGCTGCTGGAGAAAGGAGTGTGGATGTGCTCCATAGATCTCAAGGACGCCTATTATCACATCCTGATAGATCAGGCGTCCAGGAGACACTTGCGCTTCAGCCTGGGAGACAGTCATTTCCAGTTCCGTGCACTGCCCTTTGGTCTCACCACAGCCCCCAGGGTGTTCACCAAATGTTTGGCGGTGGTGACTGCTCTAGGATTCCAGGTGTTTCCATACCTAGACGACTGGCTCCTAACTGCCACCTCCAGGCATCTACTTTTACAGAACCTAGCAGCCACAATATCTCTAGGCAACTCCCTAGGAATCACCTTCAATTGGGCAAAGTCTGTGTTGCTGCCATCACAACGAATACGGTTCATCGGAGCGGAGATAAATTCAAAACGAATGCGGGTCTATCTTCCTACAGAGAGGATACAAATATTACAGTCTCAAGTTCGGGCCTTGCTTCTCAAACGCCGAGCCCCAGCCAGGATGGTCCTACAACTGTTGGGTTCCATGTCGGCCACCGTCCTCCTGGTCCCCTTAGCAAGGTTACACATGAGGATTCTCCAGTGGCTCTTGTCAGTCCAGTGGTCATTTCAGGATCTCCCTCTGTCACCCCATCCTGATCACAGACACTTGCAAGCAGGACCTTCGTTGGTGGCTTCTGTCCTCCAACCTGGATCAGGGGCGACCCTTCGTCCCTCCACCTCCAGTGGCCACACTGACTACGGACGCCTCCCATACGGGGTGGGGGGGACATTACCTGGGCAGGTCAGTCCAAGGCAGATGGCATGCCGACGAGAGTCTCCTTCACATAAACATACTGGAAATGAGGGCGGTTCTGCTAGCTTTACAAGCGTTACACAATTATCTCCCCCTGGGCTTGATTGCCTTTCAGTCCGACAGCATGTCAGTAGTCTGGTACCTGAACAAGCAGGGAGGAACCAGATCCTACCCCCTTTGCAGAGAGGCCATGAGAGTATGGAATTGGGCGATTGCGACCGGTCGTTCTCTAGTAGCAACTCACATTCCAGGGAAATCAAATGTGATAGCCGACAAACTGAGCAGAACTATTCTCTGCCCTCACGAGTGGTCCCTGAACGACAGAGTGGAAGCTCAGATTTTCAAAAGATGGGGAACTCCTTGCTGCGACGTTTTCGCAACTCCCCGCAACACGAAATGTCGACAGTTTTTCTCCCTCACCCCAGTTCCGGGGGAGATTCCCAAGGATGCCCTAGTCCAAGCCTGGCCCACAGGCCTACTTATACGCCTTTCCTCCGGTTCCCCTTATTCCCAAGGTGATCCAGAAGGCGATTCGCTTGGAGAGCAAGATGATTTTAGTTGCCCCATACTGGCCTCGTCAAGTCTGGTTTCCTTTCCTTTGGAAATATGCACGGGACGGTCCATGGCTCCTGGACCAAGTTCCGGATCTCTTGACCCATCAGTCGGGACAGTTTCATCAGTCCCTCCACTCGTTGAGGTTAACAGCTTGGCTCCTCCTCTTCCGACACTAGTCAGGAACCATGCCTTAGATCCTGAAGTCATTCATATCTTGTCCTCTGCCCATAAGACTTCTACTAAAAAAATGTATAACAGCAAATGGAAGAGATTTGCTATTTGGGCCCAGCTCCGAGGTTTAGATCCCTTAACTGTCCCAGTGTCAGAGGTTCTGAAATTGTTAGCATTTCTGTTCAATCAAGGTTCTTTGGTCTCTACCATCAAGGTTCAATTGGCTGTTATCTCCAATTTCCATGAGAGCATAAATCCACCTTTGATGAGCAACAGGTTGTGTAAAGCCTTCAGGAGAGGTGCTGGGCTGCTACGACCACCGATATCTCACCCTGCTCCTCCTTGGGATCTTAATGTGGTGTTAGCTGCTTTGACTTCTTCCCCCTTTGAACCGGCAGCAACTTGTGACTTGAAATTTCTTTCTTGGAAAACTGCCTTTTTGGTTGCAATCACATCAGCCAGAAGAGTTTCGGAACTTCAAGCTCTGTGTGTCAAACCACCATATCTGGTTTTCCATAAGGATAGAGTATCTATCAGACCCAATCCAGCCGTTGTTCCTAAAGTTTGTTCTACTCTTTGTCTGCAACAGTCATTAGAACTCCCAGTTTTCTTTCCAAAGTACTCAAACAGAGCGGAATATATCTTTCACACCTTAGATGTTCACAGACAATTACGCTTCTACTTGGATAGAACGCTCCAAACTCGGAAAACAGATCAGTTGTTTGTATCCTTTTCAGATAAATTGGGCAAAGCCGTCACGAAGGTCACTATTGCCAAGTGGATCAAAGACTGTATAAGTCATATTTATTCCATTTCCAAAAAAGAGCTTACAACTACAGTGAAAGCTTATTCTACCAGAGCTATGGCTACTTCAGCGGCCTTTCATTCTAAACTGGCCATTAGTGACATTTGTGCTGCGGCTACATGGTCTCCTCACACCTTCATTTCTCATTACAAATTGGATGTGGCATCTCGGGGACGAGCTTCCTTCGGTTCCACAGTTCTCAGGAGTGTTTTCCAGTGAGCCACCCACGAATCAGGTGCTAGGGACGCTGTCCCATCAGTACAGAATGTAGGCGAGATAGGATCACATAACATCTTTTAGTTATGTACTTACCATAACTTTAGTTTGGGATCCATCTCGCCTACATTCCTAATAACCCACCCTCCTTCCCCCTGCCTTGGAGATCAGAAGAGACCGAACGGCTTCAGTTTAGCTGTTCACCTTGAATCACCTGGCAATGTTATAGCAACAAGTTTGTATGTATGCATGTGTGCGGGCAAACAAGATCTGGGGAAGCAGTGGTGGTGCATCCTGGGATGGGGAATAGCTCGGCCAATAAGAGACTTCGCTCTATAGTATAGCGTGCCGAGTCGGAGCCGAGGATCGGCTCCGAACCTATCAGTACAGAATGTAGGCGAGATGGATCCCAAACATCTAAAGTTATGGTAAGTACATAACTAAAAGTTAAGAATGGCTAAAGACCTTATTACTTTAATCAGGGGAAGCCAACCTTCTCCCTTTAAGAGACCTAGAATTGAGTTTGCTTATGATACTTTTGACCAGGATTCTGAAATTTCTGATGTCCTTTAAGAATGCAACTGCAGTCCTGACATATGGGTTGTCCTGCCTCAGGCAGCCCTTTGGTCGGCCGGATTCCAAAGTCTGGGTCCGGCGTTGGCTGATGTCGCCTTCTTCCCGACGTCAGAGCGGCTGGGGTATAAAAGCATCAGCTGACACCATCTTCTTCAGTCTTTCTTGCCGCGCGCTGCCCGAAGCAGAAGCAGTTCGCAAGTGCCGGTCGGCCAGCTCCTGTGTTTTCAGAACTGAAGTCATCAAAAAGCTAAGTACCCCGTTGGGGAACCTTTTCTTGCCTCAGCCGATGTCAGACAAAACTGAAAAAGTTAATTGTTTGTCTTGTGGTAAACAAATACCTCATAAGGACTTCCATTCTTACTGCCTTCCCTGCCTCGGCCCAGACCACGACGTCTCGGCCTGTGCTGCCTGTGCTTGCTTCAATAAGCTCACACTTAGGCGCCGGGCAGTATTTGCTGAAGACTTTTTTGGTGAAAATTACTCCTATATCATGCCGTCGGAACTTCCAACAGCACATGTTTCTAAAAAACGGAAGGACCGGGACCGACCTTCGCGGCCCGCGACTTCCACCGACTCCACGCCTAAGCCTACCGCGAGTGCATCGGTCTCTTCGGAGGCGGTAATTCAACCGCTCCAGGTCGACGACACCGCTTTACCGCACACTTCGGTCCCGGAGGCTACCCCGGTGCCGGTTGTTGTTTTTCCTCCTGATACCGAAGCCCAAGATTTGCCTGACACCATACCGGTGGACAAAGTTACTCCAGCACATGGGCCAGCTAGGCTTCCTGTGTCTGTCCATCAAGGCCTACACACGTGCTAAGGCTGCCAGCCAGGCTAAGTCTCACCCTCCTAAATCTTTTTCTCAGACTCCCACTTCGGATAAACAGATCATGACTTTAGCTGCAGATCTAATTTCTTTAATCAGGGGCTCTCAGGCTCATCCAGACGGAGGTTCTCAGCCGCCTTCTGACAAAAGGCCTAGGGTTGAGCAGACAGATACTCTTTCCTCAGATGAAGCCTCTGGTGAGTCAGGCCTTTCAGATTCCCAGGAAGAACCCTTCCCGGCCTACGAGGATTCTGATGCAGATGAATCCATTCCCTCTGCCTCCCCTCCTGAGGACATTTCTTCCGTGGAAATTCTCCACTCCATGAGAGAGCATTTTCAGTGGCAGGGCCAGGATTTCTCCGACTCCAGGAAAAGGCTTCGAACCTTCCTTAAGTTACTCCAGCACAGGCCTTTAGCTATTCCCCCAGTGTTAGATGTATTGAATGATGTGTACTCAGAGTCCAGTACTTCTCCTGATTCTTTCCCTCCTGCTCCTGTCAAGCCAGACAGATATTACAGGGTTCCTGAAACTCATAAACATCTCTTTAAGGCCCACTCTGTTGATCTAGAAACTATTTGTCAGGGGCCCAAAGGAGTGGCCACTTCCACGACCAAGAATCCTTTGCCCGCAGACAGGGAATCTAGGTCCCTGGAGAGGTGGGGTAAGAAAGTTTATACCTCTACCACCCTTGCCATGAGGGCTATTAACTGTCTTTCATATGTTTCAGTATCAGGATTTTCTGATGGATGATTTGCGGAAAAAGTTAGCCTCTCCTGAGCCTTTAGATAGAAAGGCTTTGCAGGATTTGGTTCGTAATACTCAGCAGGTTAGCAATCATTTTCTTTAGTGTGGTTATGATGTATTGGAAGCTTCATGTAGGGCAGCTATGACAGGGGCCGTCATACGTAGACATGCTTGGTTGAAAGAACAGTCATTGCCAGATCATGTTAAAGTAAAGCTTCTAGATGCACCTCTGGAAAAAGACAAGCTATTTGTTGCTAATGCACAGGGTGTGTTGAAATCAATTGAGGAAAAGGCTAAATCAGTACAAACAGTCAAAGATTTCCTTCAGGTTCAGCCACCAAGGTTCAGCAGGAATTGGCCTTCGAAGAATTGGTCCTTTCCAGATACTGACAAGTTTCAAAGGGGAAAAAGCAGGCGTGCTCTAGGTAGAGGGCAATACCGAGGCTCCTACAGGGGCCGCCAATGGCAACCAACTAATCAGAGAAGTGGCGCAGGGACTCCCACTGCTCCACAGGGACAATCACAATGACTTAACTTTGACACCGCCGACCAAGGCTCAGAGAAGCTCCTTTAGGCGGAAAGTTATCTTTATTTTCAAAAAATTGGCACGTTTTTACAAAGGACGGATGGATTTTGAACATAATAGACAAAGGTTACAGGTTCCACTTCCATACCTTACCAACAAGACAAGGCATGCCAAACCTGCCACACAATCAAAGGGCAGAGGCACTCACACAAGTTTCAAAGCTGCTACAAATCAAAGCAATAGAAAAGGTTCCTCCTCAGGAACAAGGCCAGGGATTCTACTCAAGACTGTTCCTTGTTCCAAGAAAAGAAAAACAATGGAGACCTATAATGGACTTGTCCGCTCTAAACACTTTTCTCATTGTACCAAAATTCAAAATGCTGACGTTACAGCAACTCCTTCCCATGCTGGGCAAGGGGTCTTGGCTGGTTACTCTGGACCTCAAGGAGGCATACCTGCATGTCCCAGTCAGACACAGCTGCAGAAGATACCTCAGATTTCTTGCAGGGTCAGAGCATTATCAATTCTCAGCATTGCCTTTTGGCTTATCTACTGCACCCAGAGTATTCACGAAATGCCTGGCATCAGTAATTGCACATTGCAGACCTCAGGGGCTACAAATATACCCTTATCTGGACGACTGCCTTATACAAGCGGACAGCCAGCAAGCCTTGATAAGAAACTTGGACTATGTCATTCACTTACTGCAGGCTTTGGGATACACAGTCAACATTCAAAAATCAAGACTACTGCCATCCCAACAAATTTTTCTAGGAGCCAAACTGGGCACAAATTCACAAATGGCTTTCCTCACAGAAGAAAAACAAGAACAATTACCAGATTACTTCAAAAGCCTAGCAGAGCACACCCAGATGACTGCAAGGAAAATCCTGCAGGCCCTGGGTTTCATGGCATTTTGCATTCTCCTGATTCCACTGGCAAGACTACACATGAGAACTACAATGGTACCTAAAAAGTCTATGGTCTCTACACCCACATCTTGGAAGCAATTATTCCACTCATTCCATGTCTACAGAAGGAATTTTTGTGGTGGGCACAAGCAAGCCAGCTAAACAAAGGCATGCCCTTCAACAAACCTCAAGCAAGCCAAACCATTACAACAGACGCCTCAGGTCATGGATGGGGGGCGCACATGGAAGGTAGATGCATTCAAGGGCAATGGGCTCCCCGGGAATTGCATCTGCACATCAATCAAAAAGAGATGCTGGCAGTGATTCATGCAGTCGAGGCCTTCGGAAAATTTCTTCAACAAGGTCATCTGCTAATAAAGACAGACAACACCACTGTTATGTGGTACATAAACAAACAGGGAGGCACCCATTCTTACCCCCTTTGCAGACTAACAATGACTCTTTGGGAAAAGTCCCTGAAACTGAACATACAGTTGCAATCCCAGTTTGTTCCAGGCAAGGACAATGTTCTGGCGGACAGTCTAAGCAGAAACATTATGGACCCGCACGAATGGATGTTGCATCCAGACATTTTTCCCAAATAACTCATGCATGGGGAAGGCCGGACATAGACCTCTTTGCCTCACACCACAATCATTATCTGAAAAAGTTCTGCTCAAGGACACACCATCCTCAAGCCTGGAGAATAGATGCTCTCTCCTTCAGCTGGAATTCTCTAACAATCTATGCATTCCCGCCTCTACCATTAATGACCAAGGTGTTACTGAAGATCAAAGCAGAACAACCGAAAGGCATTTTGATATCTCCAGACTGGCCAAGACAGCACTGGTACCCATTACTAAGGAGCATAACCCGCACCAAGCCGTGGCCCCTGCCTCTATGGCCTCTGCTTATAACTCAGCACAATTACAGGACTGTTCATCCAAACCTGCAAACATTGCAACTGACAGCTTGGAGGGTTACATGACTTCTCCCCATATATCTCTCTCCAAAAAAGTTCAAGAGATCCTACTGGAAGCACGCAGGCCTTCCACCAGAAAAACTTATTTAGCCAAATGGAAGAGGTTCAACATCTGGAATGCCAACAAGGGTCAGGATGCATCAGTAATGAACATCCCACAGATTCTAGAATACTTGGCAGAAATGCTTCACAATGGCCTTTCATATTCTTCCATAAAAATGCACGCTTCAGCAATTTCAGCAAAATACAGCTGTGATCCACCTGTGTTTTCACATCCTTTGCTAAGACAGTTTCTAAGAGGGATAAAGAATATCAAACCTCCAAGAAAACCACCAGTGCCTGCATGGAACCTCAATTTCGTCTTGGAAAAATTAACTCTTCCTCCTTTTGAGCCAGCAGCATCTTCTGAATTGCAATTTCTCTCCTGGAAAACAGTTTTCCTATTGGCAGTTATTTCAGCAAGAAGGGTCTCGGAGATACAGGCCCTCATGGCAGTACCTCCATTTCTCATTTTCCATCAGGACAGAGTCTCTTTAAGAACCAATCCTTCATTCATGCCAAAAGTGATATCCAGGGTTTCTCTAAATCAAGCAATTCACCTGCCTACTTTCTTTCCCAATCCTCAAAATAAAGGAGAAAAAGCTTCTGCACACTTTGGACATACATAGACAATTGCGCTATTACTTGGATAGAACAAAGATCAACAGAAAGTCTGACCAGCTATTTGTAGCTTATGCTCCTGGAGTACAAGGAAAGGCAATTTCCAAACAAACAATTTCAAAATGGATTGGAAACTGCATCAGATTCTGCTACTCTTTCCATGGAAAAGGTGTGCCAGCCAATATCAGGCCACACTCCACCAGAGCTACAGCCACCTCCACAGCCTTTTTAAGAGGGGTGGCTACAAAGGACATTCTAGAAGCTGCTACATGGAGCTCCGTGCATACATTTTCCAAGCATTACAACCTGCCTTTATACTCCAGATCCCGAGCAGGCTTTGCTTCTGCAGTCCTGCAGGGCATTTTAGCTACACCATCCTTATCTTAGATCCTACCACCCCCAGCTTGGCTATGGTATTCAACCCATATGTCAGGACTGCAGTTGCATTCTTTAAGGACATAGTACAGTTTTATACCTACCATAAATGTAGATGTCCGATAGATATGCAACTGCAGTCAGGTTTTCCCTCCCTCCTACCCCTCTAATTTTTTTTGGGTCCACTCCCCCTCTTTCAAATTAGCTGGGGATTGCTTTTATGGTGTATCTGTTTATTACTGTTGTGCATGTCTGGAATTTCATCCATTCTCTAAATTTAGCCTTCCTTGGAGGGCACCTGGCATCTGGGGCAAGAAACACTGAAGAAGATGGCGTCAGCTGATGCTTTTATACCCCAGCCACTCTGACGTCGGGGAGGAGGCGACATCAGCCGACGCCGGACCCAGACTTTGGAATCCGGCCGACCGAAGGGCTGCCTGAGGCAGGACAACCCATATGTCAGGACTGCAGTTGCATATGTATCGGACATCTACATTTATGGTAGGTACAAAACTGTACTTTTCCTCTGATGACCAGGATTTACCCTTATCTACCTATGAGGATTCTGATGCTGAGGACTCTAATCCCTCTGCCCCCCAGAGGATTTCTCTTTTGATGAAACCTTGCATACTCTTAGAGAGCATTTTCATTGGGAAAGTTAGGATTTCTCTGATTCTAAAAAGAGGCTTAGTGATTTCTTACTCCTGCCCCTGCACAGGCCTTTAGCTATCCCTCCTGTACTAGACATTGTTGTTGATGCCTATTCGGAATCTAGCTTGGCCCCTGACACTCTACCTCCTGCTCCCAGAAAACCTGATAGTTATTACAGGGTTCCTGACTCTCAAGTTCCTTTTCAAAAATCCTACTGCGGATCCTGCGACCGTTTCACAGGGATTCAAGGGCATTAAAGCTACTAATGCCAAAAATCCTACCCCCTCTGATAGAGACTCCGGGGCGCTGGATAGATGGGGTAAGAAGGTATACACTTCTGCAACTTTGGCCATAAGAGCCTTAAACTGTCAGTTTCATATGTTAAAGTAGCAGCATATTATTGGACTACTTAAGTAGAAAATAATGATTCCTGATTGTGCTGAAAATAAAGGATGTTATGTGATCCTATCTCGCCTACATTCTGACTGATGGGTTCGGAGCCGATCCCTCGGCTCCGACTCGGCACGCTTATGCCAAAGAGCGAAGTCTCTTATTGGCTGAGCTTACTATATCCCAGGATGCACCACTACCAGTCCCCCAGATCTCGTTTGCCGCTAACTAGCAAAGACGTGGTCTCGAGCTGGCTGAGCTAAGTAGTGTCTTTTCACTAACTTTTTCTGTCAGAAATTTGCTAATTCTTTAACAAAAAGCTGTTTTAACAGCTACTCTGTGCTGTGTGTGTGTTTTGAAAACTTTTTGTAAGAAAATTTGTGTGTGATTGGTGTTTGTTCCGGTACAGGCTCCCTTCATCCATAGGGCCTTTCCTGTTGGTTAATCCCTTTGAACCTTAGGGGTTCTTGGATTCCTGTATACTTTATTCACTGTTGTATGTCTTCAGTTGGCCTTTATTTTAATTGGCTATCATTGTAAACGGCAAGTTAATCTTGTAGGGTCAGTCTTTCCCAACAAAGTTTTGTCTGAGAGAGTACTCAGTTTTTCTTATAATGTCTCAGGCTCCTAGGCCTTCGGGCTTCAAAAAATGCACTAAATGTAGTTTTAAAATGTCTATCACGGATGACCACTCTCTGTGTGTATATTGTTTGGGCGCCAAACATTTGCAGGATTCCTGCAGCGTGTGTCACGCTTTTTCCTCGAGGGTCCTCCAAGAGAGGAAAAATAAGCTTATTTTGAAAGGCCTTATAAAACTCTCTTTTGAAGAAGCTTTAGCATCCTCTCCTTCTCCTGCTAAAGAAAGGCCGGCTCCGACCAGTCCGTCGGACCCGACCGCCAAAAGACATAGGCAGGCTTCTCCTTCGGCTCCAAGGACTTCGGAGCCGAGGGCGGAACGGTCTGCCTCGATGCCTCCAGTCTCGACTCCTCTGGCTTCGGAGCCGATGGCTGGGGCATCGAGAGGCGGGTCACCTTCATCGGCTCCACTGGTCTCGGAGCCGATGAAGGTTGTCCGCTCAGACACTTCCTCCTCGGCACCTAAGTCCTCCTCGGCACCGATGGAAACTAGTTTGGGTATCCCTTCGGCGCCGATAGTCATTGAGTCGCCTTGGAGCCGGTCCCCTAGCCCCTTGGGGCCGTTGGAGAGGCCAACTCGAACCCGTTCAGTATCCTCTAGGTCATCGAGGATGTCAGATTCGGGCATAGACAGGGTGCTCCAAAGACTGTTCCAGTCCCCAGTTTTTCAAAAATTTGTTTCGGCTCTGACCCAATTGGCTTCGGAGCCGATAGCCCATGCCATTGCCATTCCTCCTCCGACCGGCTCCGCCGGAGCAGGTGCTGTTGGAGCCGGTGGAGATCCTAGGGTCGGCTCCGACCCTTACTCCAACCCGCCTTCGGGTCCGAGTTTGCACGCTGACTTCTTCGGCCGGACCCGGGGGTGACGTTTCGGGACCTATGCTGTCTGTTCAGAGCCTCCCTCTCGGTGCTTCAGCTGCGGGACTTCCGTCTGCTATCATGGCTCCGGGGACCGGACACTCCCAGGATTCTGAGGGTCCGGCTTTCAGAGCTATGAGGAGTGCCTTGGCCAAGTCTTCTTGCCATCTCTCGGCTTTACCGGCACCTTCCTGGGCTTGGAGACTGGGTCTTTGGCAGTTCCCTGTCCCTAGGCAGCGGAGCCCGGGCCTGAGGTTACCCCACTGGGGTTCCCTCCTCCTGAGGGTTCTTCGGAGTTGTCTTCAGAGGAGCCCCAAGGAAGAGATCGTGCAAGAGGAAGCACGTGGACTCCCCCGAGTCTGTTAAATCGGACACTGATCTTGATGATGCGGAGGGGTCCCCGAAGTCGTCCTCGGATGATGTCTCATTCGCAGACATTTTAGAGATCCTCAAGCAACGAGGCGGCTGGATATCCAAACCCCCCTCTGCTGATGAGTCAGTGCTTCTCAAGGCCTTTGGGGCTCAGCCCTCCGCCTCCTGGGTGTCTCCGCCTTGACGAGCTCCTGGATTTGGTTTGTCGGAGGGTGTGGGAACATCCAGATACTGTGGAACCAGTGCCTTCTCGCCCTAACAAATTTTTGTCTGCCCCACCCGAGAAGGAGTTCTTGACAAAGCGTGGCTGTAGATGCCATGGTGGTGGCATCTGCTACACAACAGGACGTGGCAGAGGCTTCAACGTCCGTCCATCCTCCTAATAAGGAGTCTAGGGGCATGGACCGACGGAAGCGCACCCTGACTTCAGCGGCCTTTACACTAAGGTCCCTGAATTATTTGGCACATTTTACCAGGCTACAGAGGGATCTGGTCAAGGAGCTGTCAGATTCCCTCTCAGGTAACCTACCTGAGCAGCTAGCCCAGTCAGTTAGGTCTCAGTTGGCTATCCTTACCTCGATTTCTAACTCGTCCATGAGGCTCATTTCATATGCGGCGAAGGCGGGCAGAGCGCAGGCACAGGCGTGGCTCACGGAGACAAGCCTGGCTCCGTTGTGTCATTTTATGGAGGCCTTCAAGTCTTCCTTCACGACGCTCCCTTTGATGGGTCCTCTTTGTTTGGACCTAAGGTTAAAGACACTCTTACCGCTGTGAGCAAGAGGGAAAAACTTTATCTGCCGTAGGTGCATTATTCCACTCCCTTTCGGCCTTATCCCAAGGCTAAAGGAGGAGGGAAGATGTGGTTCCGCAAATCACGTAAGTTATTTCCTCAACAGCAGGAAGATTCCCCTTCCAGAGGCAGAGGACAGGGAAATTTTTCTGGGAGACGCTGTCCCAGAGGCGGCAGAGGGCCCGCAATTCTGGAGACCGCGAGTCCTTTCGTGGCTCTTCAGCCTCCCACACTTCATGAGGGATTGCCCGACTGTGCTGCTCGGAGCCAGTCGGGTGCCGTTGCCAAGCACCTAAAAGCCTGGGAGTCTATCACTCAGGACAGATGGGTGCTGGATTATTGCTGGAGGTTACACCATTCCCTTCACACACTCCCCCACCGTCCAAAAAAATCCCGGACCCACCACCCAGTCAAAGGGAAATTGCAGCCGCAGAGGCGTCACAGCTGCTAGAAAAGGAGTCATCCAACCGTCCCCACAGACCAGATAGGATCCGAAATTACTCAATGTTCTTTTAGTGCCAAAGACAGGGGACGTGAGAGCAATATTGGATCTCAGCAAACTAAACCAATCCGTCATGAAATCCAAATTCCGAATGGTCACTTTACAATCCATTCTCCCATTGTTGGAGAAGGATGTTTGGATGTGCTCCATAGATCTCAAGGACGCCTATTATCACATACCGATACATCAGGCGTCCAGGAGGTATCTGCGCTTCAGCCTGGGAGACAGTCATTTCCAATTTTGTGCACTGCCCTTTGGTCTCAACACAGCCCCCAGGGTGTTCACCAAGTGTTTGGCAGTAGTGACTGCTCACCTGAGGAGTCTTGGATTCCAAGTATTTCCCTATCTGGACGACTGGCTCCTGACTGCCACCACCAGGCATCTACTAATGGACAACCTCAAAGCCACCATCTCCCTGGGTGCTACCCTGGGAATTACAATCAATTCGTCAAAGTCTGTCTTGCTGCCCTCTCAGCGCATAAGGTTCATAGGAGCAGAGATAGACTCAAAATTGATGCGCGTCTTTCTTCCTACCGAAAGGATTCAAACTTTACAAGGTCAAGTTCAAGCCTTGCTTTCAAGATCCAAAGCCCCAGCCAGGATGGTCCTGCAACTTTTAGGTTCGATGTCTGCCACGGTTCTCCTAGTTCCACTGGCAAGATTGCACATGAGGATTCTTCAGTGGCTGTTATCGACTCAATGGTCCTTTCAGAATCTCCCCCTCAATCACCCCATTATGATTACAGAAACGTGCAAACGGGACCTCCGCTGGTGGCTTCAGCCATCCAATCTGAATCAGGGAAGACCTTTTGTTATCCCCCCTCCGGTGGCCACCCTGACGATGGATGCCTCCCAGACAGGGTGGGGGGAGCATTGTCTGGGCAGGTTAGTTCAGGGTTCTTGGCTTCCAGACGAAACCTTTCTCCATATCAATGTATTGGAAATGAGGGCTGTACTTCTGTCCCTACAGGCCCTCCACAAGTTTCTCCCTCAAGGCATTATCGCTATCCACACAGACAACATGTCGGTGGTCTGGTATCTAAACAAACAAGGAGGGACCAGATCTTACCCCTTTGCAGAGAGAGGCCATGAGGGTGTGGGAATGGGCTGTAGCTACCAACCGCTTCTTGGTAGCGACCCACATTCCAGGAAATCCAATATATTGGCAGACAGATTAAGCAGGACGATTCTCTCTCCTCACGAGTGGTCCCTGAGCGAAACAGTAGCAGCTCAGGTTTTCAGAAGATGGGGGACCCGTGCTGCGACCTATTTGCAACACCACAAAACGCAAGTGCAAAGGTTCTTCTCCTTGACTCCACGTCAGGGGGAGGCAGCTATGGATGCTCTGGTCCAACCTTGGCCAACAGGACTACTTTATGCCTTCCCTCCGGTTCCACTTCTCCCCAAAGTCATCCAGAAAGCTCCTGGATTGGGGTCCACAATGATACTAATTGCTCAAGACTGGCCTCGTCAGGTATGGTTTCCCTACCTGAAGAAACATCCTGTGGACGATCCTTGGTTTTTGGATCTAACTCCGGATCTGCTGATTCATCAGTCAGGACGACAACACCAGTCCCTTCACACTTTGAAATTGACAGCTTGGCTCCTCCACTTCCGACTTTAGTCAGAAATCACACCTTAGACCCGGAAGTTATTCACATTTTATCTTCGGCCCACAAACCCACCACTAAGAAATTGTACCTCAGTAAGTGGAAGAGGTTTGCTATCTGGGCTCAACTCAGGGCTTAGACCCTATCACTGCCCGATACCAGAGGTTTTGAAATTTTAACATCCTTGTTTAATCAAGGATCTTCAGTCTCTACTATTAAAGTCCAACTAGCAGCTATCTCTAAATTTCACGAATCCATGGATCCACCGTTGATGAGCAGCAGATTATGCAAAACTTTCATTAAAGGTGCTGGGCTGTTAAGACCCCAGTTTTTCATCCTGTGCCTCCGTGGGATCTTGATTTGGTACCGTGCCTTAACATCTTCCCCTTTGAACCGGCTGCTACATGTGAGTTAAAATATCTGTCTTGGAAAACTGCCTTCTTAGTTGCAATTACCTCTGCAAGAAGAGTTTCAGAGCTTCAAGCCCTATCTATCAAACCACCGTACTTGATTTTTCACAAGGATAGAGTATCACTTAGGCCTAACCCATCTTTTGTCCCAAAGGTTTGTTCTAATCTCTGTCTCCAACAATCTCTAGAGCTACCAGTTTTCTTTCCAAAATTCTCCAACTAAGCGAGTACACCCTCCATAAATTGGATGTTCACAGGCAATTGCGCTTCTATCTAGACAGGACTCAGCAAATTGAAAATCAGACCAGTTGTTTGTGTCCTTTTCAGATAATAAATTGGGTAAAACCATCACTAAAGCTACTATCTCCAAATGGATTAGAGATTGTATAACTCAGGCTTATTTCTCTTCAAATAAGCAACTTACAACATCTATCAAAGCTCACTCTACCAGAGCTATGGCTACTTCTATTGCTTTACATTCCAAGCTCGCTATTTGTGAGATTTGTGCTGCGCTACTTGGTCCAACCCGCACACTTTCATTTCCCACTATAAATTGGATGTGGCATCTAAAGGGCGAGCATCATTTGGTTCCACGGTACTCAGGAGTGTTTTCCAGTGAGCCACCCAGGATTCAGGTGCTAGGACGCTGTCCCATCAGTCAGAATGTAGGCGAGATAGGATCACATAACATCTTTTAGTTATGTACTCACCATAACTTCAGATGTTTGGGATCCATCTCGCCACATTCCTATACCCACCCTCCTTCCCCTGCCTTGGAGATCAGAAGAGATTGAACGGTTTGGAGTTCTACTGTTTTTTATCTTGTTTCATCTGACGATGTTATATAAGCAGCATGTGTGTCTGTGTATGTATGCGGACAAACTAGATCTGGGGGACTGGTAGTGGTGCATCCTGGGATATAGTAAGCTCAGCCAATAAGAGACTTCGCTCTTTGGCATAAGCGTGCCGAGTCGGAGCCGAGGGATCGGCTCCGAACCCATCAGTCAGAATGTAGGCGAGATGGATCCCAAACATCTGAAGTTATGGTGAGTACATAACTAAAAGTTTACAGGATTTAATGCATTCTGCTGAACAAGTTGGAAAACATACTTTGCAATGTGGTTTTGATTCACAAGAGGCATCTTGCAGGGCTGCTGTCACTGGGTCTGTACTTAGAAGGCATGCTTGGCTTAAGGAGCAATCCTTGCCAGATCATGTTAAAGCTAAATTATTGGATGCTCCCTTAAATCAGGACCTCCTATTTGGCAATAAGGCAGAAGAAGTTCTTAAAAAGATGGAGGAAAAAGCTAAATCTATGCAAACTGTTAAAAGATTTCTTGCAAGTACAACCTCCAAGATTTAGTAGGCATTGGCCTTCTAAGAATTGGTCCTTTCCTGGCTCTTCCAGGCCTTCAGTCCAAATCCAGATCCAGCAGAGAACACCCAGGCTTCAGTCCCAGGGTATGCATAGGACTAAGCAGTGGGGGCCCCCACTTCCAAATCTGGGAGTAGTAAAACTCCCCCTATGATAAACTGTCTCAATGACTTTACTTTAAGACTTCCAAGCGCTTCTCAACTGACTGCCCCTTTGGGGGGGAAAATTGCTCAACATGCAAAAAACTGGGAACTGATTACCCAGGACAAATGGGTTTTAAATATAGTGTCCCAAGGAAACAGATTTCACTTCCACACGTTACCAACCCCAAACGGTTGGCCAGATCTACCCCCAAATCAGTCGGCAGAGGCTCAAAAGCAAGTACTGTCTTTTAAGCATAAAGGCTATTTAAACTGTGCCAGAAGAGGAAAAGGGACACTGTTTCTACTCAAGACTTTTCCTGGTGCCCAGAAAAGGCAATTCATGGCATCCTATCCTGGACCTGTCTACTCTAAACACCTTTTTAGTGATTCCAAAATTCAAGATGCTGACTCTTCACCAGATGTTCATCGTGCATACAGCTGCAGTTATAACAGATGGGTTCTCCTGCCGTCAGGCGGGTTCTCGGTCGGCCGAATTCCAAAGTCTAGGTCCGGTGTCGGTTGTCGCTTCTTCCCTGACGTCAGTGCGACAGGGGTATAAAAGAACCAGCCAAGGCCATTTTCTTCAGTCTTTCTTGCCGTGTGGTGCCCGAAGCAGAAGCAGTTCGCAAGTGCCGGTCGGCCAGCTCCTGAAATTACGAAAATTTTGCAACCGAAGTCTTCTTGAAAGCTAAGTACCCGTTGAAACTTTTCTTGCCTCAGACCGATGTCAGACAAAGTTAATAATTGTATTTCATGTGGGAAGCAAATACCGCATAAGGATTTTCATTCCCTCTGTATTCCTTGTTTAGGCCCAGACCACGACGTCTCGGTCTGTCATTTTTGTGCTACATTCAACAAACGCACCATTAAGCGTCGGGCGGAGTTCGCCCAGCATTAATTTGGCAAAAAAATTTAACTATATTATGTCATCGGATACTCAGACTCCTGTTTTGTCTAAAAAGCGCAAAGATAAGGACCGACACCACGCCAAAGCCGACTACAGGTGGTCCGGTTCTCAGCGAGGCGCCTACGCAGCCCCTGACTACCGACAACACTTCATTGGCGGTGTCTTCTGTGCCTGAGGTCGCAGGCTCCTCAGCCCACACCCCGACTACAGATACCGAAGCCACTCTTGGTGGTGAATCTCAAAATGTAGTCAGGTCTGCCTCCTCTCAAGGTGTCTTCAGACCTTCCTCTTCTTTTTCCATCAAGGCTTTCACTAAGTCTAAAGCAGCCATGCATTCCAAGAGACAAGATACACAGGGCCCATCTCCAGGCTCCATGCCTAAAAAACAGATGCTTAAAATGGCTGAGGATTTAATTACTCTTATCAGGGGTTCTCAACCCCCACCGGACAAAAGGCCCAGAGTGGAAGAAGAATCCCCCTCCTCTGATCAGGCCTCCATTATATCAGAGCACTCTGATGATCAGGAACATTCTTACTCCCCTTTTGAAGATTCTGATGCAGAGGAGTCCATTCCCTCTGTATCCCCCCCAGAGGATTACTCATTTGGGGAAACCTTGCATACCTTAAGGGAACACTTCCACTGAGAAGGCCAAGAGTACTCAGATTCCAAGAAAAGGCTTAGGGAATTTCTCTTGCTACCTCAGCACAGGCCTCTGGCTATACCTCCTGTCTTGGACATACTAGATGATGTGTACTCGGAGGCCTGCCTTAACCTGGATTCTTTACCTCCAGCCCCAGTCAAGCCTGACAGGTACTACCGGGTTCCTGACTTACACCAATTTCTATACAAAAGCCATGCTGCTGACCCAGAAACTATCTCACAGGGCCCCAAGGGAATTAAGGCCTCCACTGCTAAAAATCCATTACCTTCCGAGAGAGATTCCAGATCCTTAGAAAGGTGGGGAAAAAAGGTATATACCTCTGCCACCTTAACCATGAGGGCATTAAACTGCCAGTTCCATATGCTAAAGTACCAACAGTTTCTGTTATCACAATTGAGAAGTAAAATGTCACAACCTGAACAACCAGACTTGAAGGAGTTGCAGGATTTGATGCATAGTGCAGAACAAGTGGGTAAACATACCTTGCCATGTGGTTTTGATACTCTGGAGGCCTCATGTAGAGCTGCTGTTACAGGATCAGTCATACGTAGACATGCCTGGCTCAAGGAGCAAACCTTAGCAGATCATGTCAAAGCTAAATTACTAGATGCCCCTCTACAAAAGGATGTATTTGCTGCTAATGCTGAGGAGGTATTAAAGAAAATGGAGGAAAAGGCTAAATCAATGCAAACAGTGAAAGATTTTCTACAGGTACAACCCCCACGTTTCAGTAGAAATTGGCCTTCCAAAAATTGGTCCTTTCCAGCCACGGACAGACCCCAAAGAGGTAGATACAGGCGCCCGAGGGGCAGAGGGCAATCCCAAGGATCGTTTAGAGGCAGACAATGGCAAGCTCCTACACAAAGAGGTGGTGAGGATAGTTCGCAGCCATTCAGAAAACAAGCCCAATGACTTTCCCCTTTGCATGCCAAGCAAGGCTCAAATGGCAGCACCCTTAGGCGGAAAGCTGGCATTATTTTCAAAAAATTGGCATATTGTCACAAAAGATAAATGGATCCTGGACATTATAAACAGAGGCTACAGATTCCATTTTCACACCCTTCCAAAAATGAGAGGCATGCCAAACCTGCCACCCAATCAAAGGGCAGAGGCACAAAGACAAATTTCAGATCTCATAGACATGAAAGCTATTCAAGAGGTACCTACTCACAAACAAGGTCAAGGTTTTTATTCCAGACTATTCCTGGTACCAAGGAAGGGAAAAGATTGGAGACCTATTTTGGACCTATCCATCCTAAACACATGTTTACTCGTACCAAAATTCAAGATGCTCACTTTACAGCAGCTTCAGTCTTGGCTGGTAACATTGGAACTCAAGAAGGCATACCTGCATGTCCCAATCAGACAAAATTGCAGAAGATACCTCAGATTTCTTGCAGGTTCAACCCATTATCAATTCTCTGCATTGCCCTTTGGCTTATCTACTGCGCCCAGAGTATTCACGAAATGCCTGGCATCTGTAATTGCCTACTGCAGACTTCAAGGGATACAAATATACCCCTATTTGGACGACTGCCTGATCCAAGCAGACAGCAAGCACATACTTCTAAAACATCTGGCGTATGTAATAATGTTGTTGAATTCTCTAGGATACACAGTCAACAAAAAGAAATCAAGGCTAATACCCTCTCGGAAAATAATTTTCCTGGGTGCCAACTTGGACACAAACACCCAGATGGCCTACCTCACGCCAGAGAAGCAGGGGCAACTAACTCAATACATCAGAACACTAGCATATTTCACCAGGCTGACTGCAAGTAAAATCCTGCAGGCTCTGGGATTTATGGCATCTTGCATCTTACTAATCCCATGTGCAAAGCTGCATATGAGGAAACTTCAATGGGTACCTGAAAAACCTATGGTCTCAACACAGCCACAGTTTGGAAACAATAATACTACTAATTCCATGTCTTCAAAAGGAATTTCTGTGGTGGGCTCAAGCATGCCAAACAAACACAGGTCTCCCATTCAGCAAGCCTCAAGCAAATCAAGACATCACAACAGATGCCTCGGACTACTGGGCACATGACAGATCGGTGCATTCAGGGCAAATGGTCCCAAAAAGAAAAGCACCTTCACATCAATCAAAAGGAAATGCTAGCAGTAATAAATGCTATAATAGCTTTCCAAGACCTTCTGCATCCAGGTCAACTATTGATAAGGACAGACAACACCACAGTAATGTGGTACATAAACAGGGAGGAACCCATTCATACCCCCTATGCAGGCTGGCCATGTCACTTTGGAACATGGCTCTGGACTTACAAATCGAACTTCAAGCACAGTACTTGCCAGGCAAGGAAAACACGCTGGCAGACAACCTAAGCATAAATATGACAGATCCACACGAATTGAAGTTGAATCCTCAAGATGTTAAGTTGTCAATCTCGCCTTCATTCTTGCTGGATGGGTTCGGAGCCGATCCTCGGCTCCGACTCGGCACTTGCTTTAGCTTGAGAGCTCCTTTTACCAGCTCGAGGCAACCCTATATCCCATGATGCAAGGCGGAACTACCCCAGATCTCGTTTGCTGCTTAGCGAAAGAGGTTTCCTTTGCCAGCTGAGGTAAGTGATTTTCTTGTTAAAAGAGAAAAGCTTAGTTAGGGTTTTATTTTCCCCTTGTATTCATATTATAGTCTGTAGTGAGTTACAGCCCACCCTATTCCCTTGTTTTTCAAACTTTTATAACCTTTTTATAACCTTTAGTGTAAAGTTTTAGTTAGGCCTAAAAACCCCATTGGTTAATCCCTTCCTGTGTGTTGTGTGTTAGGGGATTAATTTTGTGTGTTTGTTGGGGTTTGTGTGTTACTTCCTCCTAGGATATGTCTAGGGAAGGCAAGGTCTCAGGCTTCAAGAAGTGTGACTCGTGCTGTCAGAAAATGTCTCTGACAGACGGTCACACTTCTTGTGTTTATTGCCTGGGGCCTTTGCACCTGCAGGACTCCTGTGCTTTGTGTCACTCTTTTAGCCAGAGAGTCCTGCAGGAAAGGAGGAATAAGCTTATCCTCCGTGGCTTACTTAAGCCAGAAGGTTCTCCCTCTAAAGCAGGGTCTGGGAAACCTTCTAAGCCACCGAAGGCTCAGGCTTCAGTATCCAAGCCTCCTCCGGTGGCTCCGTCGGAGCCGAGATCGGCACCGGCTGGAACCAATGTATCTACCATAAAAGTAGTGGGTTCGGTACCGGCTGGTTCCGATACCTTGTCTACTGTGGCCTTGTCGGCTCTGGCTGGAGCCGACACCTTATCAGCATCGGGCGAAACCTTCGGCTCCATCTGGAGTTCAGGGGACTTCGGCTCCGATGGCTTCGTCCCGAAAGAGATCTCGGTCCCCTTCGTTACTGAGTATCCACTCGGCTCCGGGGTCTCCTCTTTTGTCGGAGCGGAGCCATCGGAGCCGATCTTCGAGATTTTCCAGGCTGTCTGACCACGACTTAGAGAGGGTGGTAAGCAGGCTGTTGAAGTCACAGGCACTGGCCCAAATGCTCCATAGCCCGTCTCAACAGACTTCGGCTATAGCCTCACCCCTTGAACTTCCTCCTCCAACTCCACACCAGAGTTCGGATCCGGAGCTTCTCGGGACAGCGACTGTTTCGGTGCCGGAGCCGATACATCCTTCGGCTCCGTCGTCCTCGGCTCCGATCTCTTCCTTGAGGCCTTCCTTGGAGGGATCCGGTCGGGTTTCCATTGTCGGCTCCGAGGGGGCTAGTGGCATCGGACCCTTGTCCGACCCTGCTCTCCCTCTCGGGGCTTCGGCTTTGGTAAGCTCGGCGCCGACATCGGCCTCTGAGCCTTCCCTCTCAGTGGAGCCGGGAATTCCTGTTTCCTCGGAGCGGGGATATTCCGGCCTCCCGGGAGGGAGTTTGAGGTGATGAGGAGTGTCCTGGCCTCTGAGCCTGGTCAACGGTCCATCCCTCTAGCTCCTCCCTCATCAGTGCCTGCAGACGCCTCTTGCCAGCCTCTTGCTCTCAGGCGCAGGGATCCATCGCCCAGGTTTCCCCATTGGGAATTTCCTCCTCTTCTGAAGTCACTCCTGATCCAGCAAGTGAACCCCCTCGGAACAGGACGTGTAAGAGGAAACGCACAGACTCCCGAGTCTACTACATCGGATACCGACTTAGATGAGTCGGAGGGTTCCCACGATCCCCTCTGAGGATGTCTCCTTTTCAGACATCCTTGAGCTCCTCAAACAGAGGGGAATTGGCCATCCATTGATCCCTCCGAGGATGAGTCTGTATACCTGGAGGCTTTGGATCCCGACCCTCCACCTCCTGGGTGTCTCCGCCTTCGACCCACTTATGCAGGTAGTGGCTCGGAAGGCGTGAAACTCCAGATTCTGTGGAACCTGTCCCCAGGAGACCATCCAAATTCATCACGCCCCACGGACAAACAGTTCCTTTCCAAGGGTGTCTCTGTGGATGCTATGGTGGTGGCGGCCACTAAGAAGGAACTGGCGGATCCTTCAGTACCTGTCCATCCTCCTAACAAGGATTCTAGGACCATGGACAGGTATGGAAAGCAGATGTTTTCTTCAGCGACCTTTGCTATGCGTTCGCTGAACTACCTTTGTCACTTCACCAGGCTTCAACGAGATATTCTCAAGGAACTGGGTGAAGTAGTCCAGGATCCTTCTGCTGCTGGGGCTCAAGAAAAGATTGCCTCGCAGCTTGCAATCCTGAATTCCATATCTAACTCCTCCATGCGGCTCATATCCTATGCGGCCGATGGAGCGAGCAGGCCAGGCACAGGAGTTGCTCTTAGGCGCCAAGCCTGGATGCGGCTTTGTAATTTTGCGGACCCCTTTAAGGCATCCTTCACTAATACCCCCTTTGATGGTTCGGCTTTGTTCGGACCTCAGGTGAAGGATACCTGGACCAGGTGTGAGCAGGACTGTAAAACTCTTTCTGCCGTTGGAGTCCAATTTTCCACTCCTTCTAGACCATATCCCAAGGGTCAGAAGGGGGGGAAGATGTGGTTACGTAAAGCCCAAGGAGCCACACCGGACGCACGGGGTCAGCTTACTCCCAGAGGGAGAGGGGGTAACAATAATAGACGCCACCCTAGAGGCAGGGGGGGTCCTCAGAACCAGGGCAACAGGGAGTCTCTTCCTGAGAAGCCCTTTCAGCATCCCTGAGGTGTTGCCCGACTGTCCACCCTTGGAGGCAGTCGGGGGAAGGATTTCACTGTACCCAGTAGCCTGGCAATCCCTATCACAAGAGATGTGGGTACAGTCGATCATATCCGAGGGTTACAAAATCCCCTTCGAAAGGTTTCCCGTACCTCTACAATCCCTTCCAGACATCTCACCCGGTCAAAGGGATTTGGCAGAACAGGAGGTTTCAAAGCTCCTAGAAAAAAAGAGCCGTCCAGACTGTGCCGGCAGACCAGGTAGGATCAGCGTCTACTGAGATTCTTTTTGGTCCCCAAAAGGACGGGAGATTGGAGACCAATATTAGACCTGAGCAATCTAAACAGATTTGTCAAGAAGGCAAGATTCCGGATGGTCACGCTTCAGTCCATTCTGCCCTTTCTGGGCAAGGACAACTGGATGTGCTCTATAGACCTTCAGGATGCGTACTATCACATAAAGATTCACAGACGCTCCAGAAGGTTTCTCCGCTTTCGGCTAGGGACCAGTCATTACCAATTCAGAGCACTGCTCTTTGGCCTCACTTCAGCCCCCAGAGTGTTTACCAAATGCATGGCAGTGGTCACAGCTCATCTGAGACGTCAAGGATTCCAGGTGTTTCCCTACTTGGACGACTGGCTCCTCTCCGCCACCAAGTGTCAGCTTCTTCAGTCCAGAGACTACACTCTACAGCTTTGCAGGAGTTTGGGAATTTCAGTAAATTTCGAAAAATCTTCTCTGCTGCCTTGCCAATCTATCACCTTTATAGGCGCAGAATTAAACACCGTCAAAATGTTAGCCAAACTAACAGATCAAAGAATTCTGGACATCCAAAAATTTGTTCGGATTCTATTGCAGAGCAACAAGATCAAAGCCAGATTTATACTGAAGGTTCTAGGTCTTATGGCTGCGGCCATTGTTCTTCTACCACTGGCTCGCTTCCACATGCCTTCTGCAGTGGATGCTATTCACGCAGTGGTCGTACCACAGTCTCCGATGAGGCACGAAATCTTAGTCACACAGTCGCAGAGCTCATCTGAATTGGTGGATATCTTCCCCTCTTCTTCATCAGGGCCGACCCTTTATTCCCCCTCCTCCAGTTGCCACAGTCACTACGGATGCCTCTCTGATCGGGTGGGGGGGGGCATTATCAGGGCAGGATGGTCCACGGGACGTGGCAACCCATAGAATACCATCTGCACATAAATGTCCTGGAGATGAGAGCAGTGCTTTTAACGTTGCAAGCCCTCAACGACTTTCTTCCCACGGGGACTATTGCAGTACAAACGGACAACATGTCCGTGGTCTGGTACATCAACAAACAGGGCGGGACCAGGTCCTATCCATTATGTCGAGAAGCTCTCAGACTTTGGCAATGGGCGATCTCCTCTCAGCGGTTTCTGATAGCAACGCACATCCCCGGCAGGTCCAACCTATTGGCGGACAGGCTGAGCAGATCCATTCTGATGCCTCACGAGTGGTCTCTCAATCAATCTGTAGTGGATCAGGTATTTCTGAAGTGGGGCACTCCTTGTTGCGATCTTTTTGCTACTCCTCAAAACAACAAGTGCCCCGATTTTTTTCACTCTTTTTTTTCCCCTTCCAGGCCAACCCCTGAGAGACTCTCTAACCCAGGATTGGCCCCGGGGACTTCTGTACGCTTTTCCTCCCTTTCCCTTGATTCCACAAGTCATTCAGAAAGCCACCGTTTTGAGGGCCAAGTTGATCCTCATTGCCCCATATTGGCCTCGACAAGTTTGGTTTCCGTCTCTGCATCGTCACCTTCTGGTGCAGCCCTGGCATCTGGACCCAGTTCTGGATCTCTTGATCCACCAGTCGGGTCAGCAGCACCGGGCCATTCATTCTCTCAACCTCACTGCTTGGTTGCTCCACTTCCTTCCCTAGCCAGGCTACCGATGATTTCTGACTCAGTCAGAGACATTTTAGTGTCTTCTTTGAAGTCGTCCACTAGGACTGTTTATGCTAGCAAGTGGCGACGTTTTTCTATTTGGGCGAATTCCAGAAAAATTGATCCCTTTACTGCTCCTGTACATTCTGTTTTAGATTTCCTGGCGGAGGTTTTTCATTCAGGATCCTCGTCATCTACAGTCAAAGTACAACTGGCTGCTATTTCCAAGTATCATGTTGGCTTGCATGACAATAACATTATGTCTCATAGATTATGCAAGGCCTTTCTGAGAGGAATTTTTCTCCTAAAACCACCTATAAAGCATCCTCCTCCGCAATGGGATCTAAACTTAATGTTGGCATCCTTGATACTACCTCCCTTCGAACCGTCTGCTTCATGTTCTTTAAAGTTATTGACCTGGAAAACTATATTTTTACTGGCTGTCACTTCTGCAAGAAGGGTTTCCGAGATTCAAGCTCTCTGCATTCGTTCCCCTTATTTGGTTTTTCATAAGGACAGGGTATCATTAAGAACGAATCCTTCCTTTCTCCCCAAAGTCGTGTCTCAAACCAATATTAACCAATCTATAGATCTACCAGTCTTTTTCCCAAACTATTCCGACAGAGCTGAACAGAAACTGCATTTTTTGGATGTCCATCGTCAGCTCAGGTACTATTTGCATAGAACTAAACAATTCAGAAAATCGGACCAATTATTTGTCTCCTATGCAGAAAACAGGATAGGTCTTCCAGTTTCTAAAGTGACCTTATCCAGATGGTTGACTTCCACCATTTCCTATGTGTACTCTGAGGCAAACAGCTATCTTCTAAACCAAAAGCACACTCAACCAGGAGTCTATCCACTTCTGCAGCCTTTCAGGATAGACTACCCACTGATACCATTTGTGCAGCAGCTACTTGGGCCACGCCTCATACCTTTGTCTCTCATTACAAGTTGGACTTGGCCTCCAGAGATAGGGCCAGTTTTGGTTCCACAGTTCTCAAGAGTCTGTTCCATTGAGCCACCCGGGATACAGGTGCTAGGGACGTGGTCCCATCCAGCAAGAATGAAGGCGAGATTGACAACTTAACATTTAGAAGTTATGTACCTACCATAACGTTCCATGTTAGTTGTCTTCTCGCCTTCTTTCTGCCCTCCCTCCTTCCCCTGGCCTGGACAGATCTTGAAGAGTTCCTATTAGGTTGTTTTCCTCCTGAGCCTTCATATGAGGACTTCTATTAGGAACTTGTGTTCCTAATTATGTTAGGATAGTCTTTAGCAGGGTAGGTTAGCTACCAAACGAGATCTGAGGTAGTTCCGCCTTGCATCATGGGATATAGGGTTGCCTCGAGCTGGTAAAAGGAGTTCTCAAGCTAAAGCAAGTGCCGAGTCGGAGCCGAGGATCGGCTCCGAACCCATCCAGCAAGAAAGAAGGCGAGAGAAGACAATTAACATGGAACGTTATGGTAGGTACATAACTTCTAATTTTTACAGAGATAATTCAAGCATGGGGAAGGCCAGACATAGATCTCTTTGCCTCCCACAAAAATCACCAATTGACAAAATTCTGCTCAAGGATTTTTCATCCAAAGGCCTGGAGAGTGGACGCTCTCTCTTTCATTTGGACAACAATGACAGTTTATGCCTTCCCACCTCTTCCTCTGCTGCCCAAAGTTCTATTAAAAACAGAGCAGACAGACCAAGGATAATTCTCATTGCTCCAGACTGGCCAAGACAACACTGGTATCCACTCCTGAGGAGCCTGACGCATTCCCCACCATGGACCCTGCCTCTAATGCCTCTTCTTCTGACTCAGCACAGCTTCAAAACTCTTCACAGTCAGCTGAAAAGACTCAATCTAGCCGCATGGAAGATTCCTTAACATCACAACAGACCCTACTCTCCAAGGAGGTGCAGGATGTCATTTTGGAGGCCAGAAGGCCGTCTACTAGAAAAGCTTACTCCGCAAAATGGAAACGGTTTTGTGCCTGGAATGAGAAAAAGGGCCAGAATCCTGGAAAACTGAATTTACCTCAAATATTACAGTATCTAGCTAAGCTGTGGACTTTCATTCTCCTCCATCAAAATCCATGCCTCAGCCATTTCTGCAGAATACAACACTGATCCACCTTTATTCTCTCACCCCCTCTTAAGACAGTTCCTCAGAGGGGCTAAGAATCTAAAACCCCCAAGGAAGCAACCAATACCTGCTTGGGATCTCAATTTCATTCTAGAAAAGCTGACCTTACCTCCTTTTGAGCCAGCTGCCTCAACAGATTTGCAATATTTGTCCTGGAAAACAGCTTTCCTTCTGGCTATTACCTCAGCTCGTAGGGTATCGGAACTACAAGCTCTCATGGCTGTGCAGCCTTTTATCATCTTCCATCAGGACAGAGTTTCCTTACGAACCAACCCGTCCTTTATGCCAAAAGTGGTATCCAGGGTAGCTTTGAATCAGGCTATACACTTACCTACCTTTTATCCTAATTCTCAAAACAAAGAGGAGAGATTACTACATTCCTTGGACATCCACAGACAACTGCGTTATTATTTGGACAGAACAAAGCCTTTCAGAAAATCAGAACAGCTCTTTGTGTCCTATGCTATAGGAGCTCAAAGGAAGCCAATTTCCAAACAGACAATCTCAAAATGGATAGCCCACTGCATACGCTTTTGTTGTTCTTTTCATGGCAAAACTGTACCTACAGGGATCAGATCTCACTCCACAAGGGCCACGGCTACCTCTGCAGCTTTCCTCAGAGGAGTTTCTACCAAAGATATTTTGGAAGCAGCCACTTGGAGTTCTGTGCATACCTTCTCCAAGCACTACCACCTTCCATTATACTCCAAATCTAGAGCAGGCTTTGCCACTGCAGTCTTGCAGGGCATTCTGGCTCCTCCTAGTTCCACCTAGTGCCTACCACCCCTTTCTTAGCTTTGGGATTCTACCCATCTGTTATGACTGCAGCTGTATGCACGATGAACATAGTACAGTTTTGTACCTAATCAAAAGAAGAGCACAGTGTTGCGGGTCCACGGATAATTTATTGTAGAAAACACATCCACAAATGAAATAAAACGTAATTAAAATCCACAATGGTAGACATCCAAAATGGTTAAGCGCTTTCATCAAGTAAATTGACTTCCTCGGAACACAATGACTAATAAAGTTCAGTTTTAAATACATGAATTCTAATTAGTCAGAGATTCAAAATGACCAATCATGTTCAATGACGGCTCCCTCCTCATGAATAAATGTTCCCTCCTCATAAATATGTTAAATACATAGTTGTTTAAAAAGAAAGAAAATAGCAGTCTCATCATAAAATACACGCACATGAATATTTCATTTCAATAAAAAACTTGTAATGAAAATATACACTACAATGCACTAAAATATTACTACACTAAACCTGCCTTTTCTTTTAAAATAGGCATAATAGAGATATGTTCATTAAGCTCTGGAGGGGAATCAGCAGCCAGCCGCAATTGCCACAATAATTCCTTTTTATACAAAACATTTTGCCAGTCCCCACCCCTGGCTTCAATGGTGACAAATTCTAATATACCAAACTTGTAAGACTGAAAATTACTACAGGTGACACTATGTTTAAACAATGCACTAGTATCTTTTTCATTTTTGATATCATACAAGTGTTCGTATATCCTATTTTTCAGTTTTCTTTCCGTCTTACCTACATAAAAGGAAGAACAAGAGCAGCACTTAGCTGTATATACAAGTTTAGTTGAATCACAATTGCCACTCATTAAAAAAAATATGGCTCTTGTTTTGATTGTCAAGAATAATAATAATATCTTTTAAAATATATCTACAATAGGAACATTTACCACAAGGTTTACTACCCCCTCTCTTAACCCTGGTGTTGTTCAAAGTATAGTCCTTCTCCAATATTGTCTTAATATTGGGTCCAACCTTGTTGGAGAAAATAGGTTGTTGGCCCAGTATACGATAAATTTCAGCATTGGTTCTAAAAATATTCCAGTTTTTTATTAGAGTTCATTTTATGTAAGAATACAGGGGACTGTATTGCACCACACAGGCATGCTGGAAATCAGGTTTATCATGAACTTGGGTATCTTGACTTGTATCTTGACTTGTATCTTGACTAACAGGTTGGGATCCTAACCTACCCACACCAAGCAATGGGGTATACACCTTGCCCCATTTATTTAAAACCTTTTCAAGAATAGGGTCAATAAAATGTACAGGATACCCTCTCTCTAAAAACATCTCCCTTAAATTCTGAAACTGTACTATAACATCATCTTTCCTAGTGGTCATTCTAACAACTCTTATAGCTTGACCCTTAATAATACTCTTTTTCTGATGTGTAGGATAATGGCTGGTGTAGTGCAAGTAACTATTACAGAAAGTCTTTTTACAATAAATTTTAGAAATAAAATTATCATGCCCTTTAATGATTACAATGTCCAAGAAGCTAATTTCTTGGGAATGAAACTGATAAGTGAATTTTAAATCTGTTTGATTCAAATACTAAACAAACTCCACAATCAATTCAGACCCACCACCCCACACAATAAAAATATCGTACAGAAAGCGACCATAATATTTAATATTAGACAAAAAGTTATTCTGAAAAATATACTTATATTCCCAACCCAGAAGCACCAAGTTAGCATACAAGGGTGCACACGCAGCACCCATTGCAACACCTTTTAATTGTTGAAAATATTCACATTCAAAAAATAAATAATTGTTCTCCAAAATGAGATTCATAAGCTCACATACCAACAGTACTTCATCTGAGCTCAAAAAAGAATGACAAAATAGGACCTCTTCAAAAAAACACAAACCTTCTGCTTTTGGGATACAAGAAAATAAGTCTTGAACATGTTTAGTCAAAAGGACACAGTCCACTGACCATAGTTCTTTCTTAAGCTGTCCCAGAAAATCCCAGGAATCTCTTAAAAGGTGTGGAAATTTATTCAAGACATGTTTCAATTTCTTATCCACAAAAACTGCCAAATTGTGGGTTTTAGAGCCTGCTGCTGCCACAATAGGTCTAAGGTGGTTTGTTCAAATTTTTATGTATCTTTGGTATACCGAATATTACTGGAATTTTCGGAAACTTGTTTATCAAAAAATCATACTCATCCCTAGTTATTCTCTAATCCATAAGATATTCATATAAGTAGCTATCCAGTCTACTACATGAAATGTGTATTTCATTCCTTGAACATGGAGAATAGCTATCAACCTGGAATAAAATATTTTGCATATCATTAGTATAATCTTCACGGTTGTACAATACCCCCCCCCCCCACCTTTATCAGGTGTCATAATTCTGATCTTTTTGTCCTCCCTCAAGCTAACCAATAATTGTTTCTCCTTGAGGTTCAAATTGGCAAACACCCTTCTTTTTTCACCCCATATTTTGTATAAATCCTCCTTAACTAGTTTTTCATATGTTGTAACTAACGGATGTAGTGGGGGGTTAAAGGTACTACTTCTCTTCACAGTAACACTCGGTACCTCAAGATGAGTTTTATCTGAAAACATAATATTTAAATTTAACTTTCTAAAATATATCTGTAAATCCACCAACACTTGACCTATATCAAGTATTTTAGTTGGCACAAATTTAAATCCTCTGGAAAATAATGAAATTAAATCCTTAGTGACAGGTACATCTGAATAGTTATATATATATTAAACCCATCCAAACTGTATAAAATATTGTCCACACTTTGAGTCTCAAAATCTACCATTTGTTGTGTCCGTAGGTTTGTTGCGCTGCCCTGCTGTAAGTTTTGCATACTCCTTGTCTGCGATTTGCTATTCTTTCTGAGCGTCTGGGTAATGGAAAATCCTGTGGGTCAACAAAACATTCTGGCTCAAATTCCTCAAAACCATCACCACTTGGTTCAAGAGTAAAATTAGAGCCCATTTTACCCATACCTCTCTTGTCATTACCACTGTCATGAAATATTCATGTGTGTGTATTTTATGATGAGACTGCTATTTTCTTTCTTTTTAAACAACTATGTATTTAACATATTTATGAGGAGGGAACATTTATTCATGAGGAGGAAGCTGTCATTGAACATGATTGGTCATTTTGAATTTCTGACTAATTAGAATTCATGTATTTAAAACTGAACTTTATTAGTCATTGTGTTCTGAGGAAGTCAATTTATTTGATGAAAGCGCTTAACCATTTTGGATGTCTACCATTGTGGATTTTAATTACGTTTTATTTCATTTGTGGATGTGTTTTCTACAATAAATTATCCATGGACCCGCAACACTGTGCTCTTCTTTTGATTTGGTTTGTTTTTGAGCACTTTCCACTACTTCTTTGGATTGCAGTTTTGTACCTACCATAAATGTAGATGTTAGAGTGCTAATACAGCTGCAGTCCAGGTTTCCCTCCCTCCTTCCCCTCTTGGGACAGGCCTATTGCTAACACCTCCTCATACAACCTGATTGGGGTATTCATTCATGGTGTATTTGCTTGCACTACTGTATTTTGATTATATGGCATTGCTTTATTACACAAATTTATGTATTGCCTTCCTTCTGGGGGCACCTGACATCTGGGGCAAGAAAAACTGAAGAAAGTGGCGTCTGCTGGTTCTTTTATACCCCCGTCGCACTGACGTCAGGGAAGAAGCGAAGACAACCGACGCCGGACCTAGACTTTGGAATTCGGTTGACCGAGGACCCGCCTGACGGCAGGAGAACCCATCTGTTATGACTGCAGCTGTATTAGCACTCGAACATCTACATTTATGGTAGGTACAAAACTGTACTTTGCTTCCTATGCTAGGCAAAGATGACTGGTTGGCAACACTTGATTTAAAGGAAGTATACCTGCACATCCCAATCAGGGAATTTTGCAGAAGATACCTACCCTTTAAAGCAGTCTACAAGCACCATCAATTCTCTGCACTGCCCTTTGGCTTATCTACTGCGCCCAGGATGTTCTTCGTGTTTTACTGTTGCAGTCATTACATTTGGGTTTATGCTTGCAGGTAGCCCTCGGTCGGCCTGATTAACAAAGTCTTGGGTCCTGCATCGGCTGCTGTCCCTTCTTCCACGTCGTCAGGTCGTCAGAGGTATAAAACATGCAGCCGACGCCATTACATCAGTCTTTCTTGCCGTGTGGTGCCCAAAGCAGAAGCAGTTCGCAAGTGCCGGTCGGCTGACTTCTGAAATTTTCGTTTTTGAGTTTCAGAGCCAAAGTCAACTAAAGCCAAGTACTCAGTTGGGGAAACTTTTTCTTGCTCCTTTCCGATGTCCGTAAAAGTTAATAATTGCATTACTTGTGGAAAGCACATATCTCATAAAGAGTTTAATTCGTACTGTATTCCTTGCCTAGGCCCTGACTGACGTACCTTGCTGTCGGTTTTGTGCTTTATTTAATCAGTCGTCTGTATATTTTCGCCCCTATGTATTTCATTTCTCTGTTTAATTATCCAGAAATGCCATCCGACTACCGGGATTCTGAAAGAATGCAAAGATAGACCGAGACAGGCCACTGAGGTCCAAAACTGCCACAGACGCTTCTCCTAAGCCAGTCGTCAGTTCGCCGGTACTCAGTGAGGTGCTTTCGCAGCCCCTGATACCTTCTACTTTCAGATTGGCAGGCCTCTACTGAGACCCATTCGGGGTCTGGTATGCCGCGAGATGCTTCAACTGTGGAACCTGTGGATGTCTCTACCTTAGATGGGTCCGGAGCCGCTGTGCAGGCACCGGCTTCTGAGGGTGTATTCAGGCCTACAGACTTGCGTATTAAACAGACACTTCCTCCTTTACTTGGGCCTAAATCGTGATCCATGTCTAAAAAAACTGACACCCAGGCCACATGCTTAGGCTTCTAGGCCTAAAAAACAAATGATAAGAATGTCTGAAGATCTAATAACTCAAATCAGGGGTAGCCAACCCCACCCCCCCTTCTAAGAGGCCTAGGACTGAAGTTGATTATGAATCTTCTGGTCAAGATTCTGTGTTTTCTGATGATCTGGGTTTGCCTTTATCTACTTATGAAGATTCTGATGCAGAGAACTCCATTCTCTCTGATTCACCTCCTCAGGATTTTTCTTTTGGGGAAACCTTACATACTGAGCATTTCCACTGGGAAATCCAGGATTTTTCTGATTCAAAAAATAGGCTCAGGGATTTCCTTCTCCTACCTCAATGTAGGCCTTTAGCTATTCTTCCTGTACTAGACACTGTTGATGCTTTTTTGGAATTTAGTTTGGCCCCTGATTCCCTGCCTCCTGCTCCCAGAAAACCTGACATACTACAGGGTCCCTGAGTCCCTTTTCAAAAATCCTATTGCAGATCCAGAGACTATTTCACAGGGGCCCAAGGGCATTAAGGCTTCTACTGCAAAAAATATTACCCCTTCTGATAGAGACTCCAGGGTGCTGGATAGATGGGGTAAGAAGGTTTACACTTCTGCAACCTTGGCCATTAGGGCTTTAAACTGCCAGTTTCATATGTTAAAGTATCAGCAACATGTTATTGGACTGCTTAAACAGAAAATGATGTTGATTCCTGACTGTGTGGAAAATAAAGAATTACAGGATTTAATGCATTCTGCTGAACAAGTTGGAAAACATACTTTGCAATATGGTTTTGATTCCTTAGAGGCCTCTTGCAGGGCTGCTGTTACTGAGTCTGTGCTCAGAAGGCATGCTTGGTTTAAGGAGCAATCCTTTGTCTGATCATGTTAAAGCTAAACTGTTGGATGCTCCTTTAAATCAGGACCGCCTGTTTGGCAACAAGGCTGAGAAAGTTCTTGAAAAGATGGAAGATAAAGCTAAATCTATGCAAACTGTTAAAGATTTTTTACAAGTTCAGCCTCCTAGATTTAGTTGGCACTGGCCCTCTAAGAATTGGTCCTTTCCAGTCCCGTCCAGGTCTTCTGAAGCCAAACCCAGACACAGCAGAAGCCCCAGGTTTCAGTCCCAGGGGACACAGAACCAAGCAGTGGGGGGCCTCCACTTCCAAATCTGGGAATAATAAGACTCCCCGTATGGTAAACTGTCTCAATGGCTTCCTTTTAAAATTTCCAAGCACTTATCAACTGACTGCTCCTTTAGGGAGAAAAGATTGCTCTTCATGCAAAAAATTGGGAACTCATTACCCAGGACAAATGGGTTTTAAATATAGTGTCCCAGGGATACAGATTTCACTTCCACATGTTGCCAACACCAAGTTGGTGACCTGACCTACCCCCAAATCAGTGGGCAGTGGCCCAAAAACAAGTACTTTCTCTCTTAAGCATGGGGGCTATTCAACTGGTACCAGAAGAGGAAAAGGGACAAGGTTTCTACTCGAGACTTTTCCTGGTACCCAGAAAAGAATTCATGGCATCTAATCCTGGACCTGTCTACTCTAAACAGCTTTTTGGAGATTCCAAAATTCAAGATGCTGACTCTTCAGTTACTTCCTATGCTAGGCAAAGATGCCTGGTTGGCAACACTAGATTTAAAAGAAGCATACCTGCACATCCCAATCAGGGAATCTTGCAGAAGATACCTATGCTTCAAAGCAGGCTGCACGCACTGTCAGTTCTCTGCACTGCCCTTTGGCTTATCTACTGCGTGCAGGGTATTCACAAAACGCGTAGCTCCAGTTATTGCATTTTGCAGGTAAAGAAATATTGAAATATACCCATACCTGGACAATTTTCTAATTCAAGCAGAAAGCCAGGACATACTTTTGAATCATCTGGCCTTTGTAAAAAGGGTTCTGACTTGTCTGGGGTACACCATAAATGAAAAGAAATCACATCTGGTGCCCTGTCAACAAATTATATTCCTGTGAGCAAGCTTGAATACAACTTCCCAGATGGCTTACCTCATGCCAGGAAAACAAATTCATTTGACAACCTACTTTAAACAAGTGGTCACAAAAACCCTGCTGTCTGCAAGACAAATACGTACCTTGGGGTTCATGGCCTCCTGCATTCTTCTAATTCCATATGCAAGACTACATATGAGGAAACTACAGTGGTATCTAAAAAGCCTATGCCCCCTGCCGCCCAAACCCTAACAGATGCACCAGACTATGCATGGGGGGGGACTCCCCTGGCAGGGAAGTCCATTCAGGGCAAATGGAACCCCAGTCAAATGCACTTGCATATCAATCAGAAAGAAATGTTAGCTGTGCAGAATGCGCTGACAGCCTTCAAGGACCACATTCCTCCAGGACAACTAATGGTAAAGATGGACAGCACCACTGTTATGTGGTACATAAACAAGCAGGGGGGGGTACACATTCTTACCCCCTCTGCAGACTAGCCATGGCATTGTGGAACACAGCCTTGAGCTACCAAGTGCACCTACAAGTTCAATTCTTGCCAGGAAAATTAAATACATTGACAGACTAAGCAGAAACCTCATGGACCCACACGAGTGGAAACTGGAACCAAGGATTTTCAACATGTTGACAAGCAAATGGGGAGCCCCGATATAGACCTGTTTGCATCTCCCCAGAACTACCAGTTGGACAAAATTTGCACAAGGACTCCCCACAAACAAGCCTGGAAAGTGGATGCTCTGTCCTTCAGCTGGAAAAACCTATCAGTCTATGCCTTCCCCCCTCTGCTCTCCAAAGTACTACTAAAAATCAAACAGGACAAACCAAGGATGATTTTGATTGCTCCAGACTGGCCGCGCCAACACTGGTACCCCCTCCTCCGCAGTGTATCATGGTTATCTCCATGGCACTTGCCTCAGACTCCTTCCCTGCTGTCTCAGTAGGAGAACCAGATTCTGCACCTTCAGCTTCTAACACTGAACCTTGCAGCCTGGCTAATTACTTAATCTCTCCTTTACCATCCCTCAGCAAACCTGCGATGGGTATCATTTTAGAGGCAAGGAATCCTAATACTAGAAAATCTTATGCTGAAAAATGGAAAAGATTCTGTGCCTGGAACCAATCTCAAGGGATGAGCACAGCAGCGCCCAATTTACCCCAGATTTTACAATACTTAACTGAGATGCTTCAAAAGGGCCTGTCTTTTTCCTCCATTAAAATCCACGCCTCAGCCACTTCAGCTCATTATAACACAGAACCTACCCTCTTCTCTCATCCACTGCTCAAGCAGTTCTTCAGAGGGGCCAAAAATTTGAGACCACCCAGGAGATCTCCAACCCCAGCCTGGGACCTTAACTTTGTCTTTGAGAAACTCACTCTACCTCCTTTCGAGCCAGCTGCTACTGCAGACTTAAAATTTCTTTCTTGGAAAACAGCTTTCCTTTTAGCAATCACTTCAGCTAGAAGGGTATCTGAATTACAGGCTCTTATGGCAGTGGAGCCTTTCATCATCTTTCATGTGGACAAGGTGTCCCTCAGAACCAATCCATCCTTCATGCCCAAGGTGGTATCCAGTGTGGCTCTTAATCGGTCCATTCATTTGCCAACCTTCTTTCCCAATCCACAGAAAAAAGGGGAACGGATACTGCATTCCTTAGATGTGCACAGACAACTTAGATTCTACTTGGACAGGACTAAATCTCAAAGGAAATCTGAACAACTGGTGGCATTTGCTGCAGGGGCAGAAGGGAAGGCTATTTCAAAGCAAACAGTTTCTAAATGGATAAGCCGTTGCATTAATTTCCGCTATAAGCACCATGGAAAACCTATCCCCAGGGGATCAGACCTCACTCCACCAGGGCTGCATCTACCTCTACAGCCTTTCTCAGAGGTGTCCCTACCAGGGACATCCTAGAAGCTGCTACCTGGAGTTCTGTGCATACTTTCACCAAGCATTATCATTTGCAAATTTTCTCTAAATCCAGAACTGGCTTTGCCACTGCAGTCTTGCAGGGCCTTATAGCTGGCCCTAATGCTATCTAAATTCCTCCTCCCCAAACATAGCTTTGGGAATCTACCCAAATGTAATGACTGCAACAGTGAAACACAAAGAACATAGTACAGTTGTTTGCACTTACTGTAAATGTAGATGTTGGAGTGTATTCACTGTTGCAGTCCTGGTTACCTTCCCTCCAGCCTCCTAACTTCTTTTGGCTGTACCTCTACTTTCCTTTACTATGCTTAAAAGCCTTTTTGATGTATTTGCTTTTTTAGATGGAGGTATATCCTTGTACTTTTATATTTAATTGCTTCCCATTGGGGGGCACCTGACATCTGGGGCAGGAAAAACTGATGTAATGCCGTCTGCTGCATGTTTTGTACCCCTGACGACCTGACATCATGGAAGAAGGGACAGCAACCAACGCAGGACCCAAGACTTTAATCAGGCCGACTGAGGGCTACCTGCAAGCAGATAACCCAAATGTAATGACTGCAACAGTGAATACATTCAAACATCTACATTTATGGTAAGTGTACACAACTGTACTGTATTCATAAAGTGCCTAGCTCCAGTCATTGCATTTTGCAGGCAAAGAAATACTCAAATATACCCATACCTGGACGATTGTCTAATTCAGGCAGAAAGCCAGGACATACTTTTGAATCAACTAGCCTTTGTACAAAGGGTGCTAACTTGTCTGGGGTACACCGTAAACGAAAAGAAATCACACCTGGTACCCTGTCAACAAATTATATTCCTGGGAGCAAGCTTGAATACAACTTCTCAGATGGCTTTCCTCACGCCAGAGAAACAAATTCATTTGACAACCTACTTCAAACTAGTGGCCACGAAAACCCTGCTATCTGCAAGTCAAACACTGCAAGCCTTGGGGTTCATGGCCTCCTGCGTTCTTCTAATTCCATATGTAAGACTGCACATGAGGAAACTACAATGGTATCTAAAAAGCCTATGGTGTCAACATTCTCAGGATCTAGAAGCAATGATTCCCATCATAACTTGCCTATGCCTAGAGTTCCTTTGGTGCACAGAGGCCTGCCACCAAAACAAGGGACTACCATTCACTCTACCCCCTGCCGGCCAAACCCTAACAGACGCATCAGACTATGCATGGGGGGTGCACCTGGCAGGGAAGTGCATTCAGGGCAAATGGAACCCAAGTCAAATGCACCTGCATATCAATCAAAAAGAAATGTTAGCTGTACAGAATGCTCTGACAGCCTTCAAGGACCACATTCTTCCAGGACAATTAATGGTAAAGGCGGACAACACCACTGTTATGTGGTACATAAACAAGTGGGGGGTACCCATTCTTACCCCCCTCTGCAGACTAGCCATAGCATTGTGGAACACAGCCTTGAACTACCAAGTGCATCTACAAGCTCAATTCCTGCCAGGAAAACTAAATACACTGGCAGACGTATTGAGCAGAAACCTCATGGACCCACACGAGTGGAAACTGGAACCAAAGATTTTCAACGTGTTGACAAACAAATGAGGGAGCCCAAATATAGACCTGTTTGCCTCCCCCCAGAACTATCAATTGGAGAAATTTTGCACAAGGACTCCCCACAAACAAGCTTGGAAAGTGGATGCTCTGTCCTTCAGCTGGAAAAACCTATCAGTTTATGCCTTAACTCCTCTGCCTCTCCAAAGTACTACTAAAGATCAAACAGGAGAAACCAAGGACGATATTGATTGCACCAGACTGGCCATGCCAACACTGGTACCCTATATTGCGCAGTGTCACTGTTTGCTTTTTGGCACCTGCCTCAGACCCCCCTACCCTGTTGACTCAGCAGGAGAACCAGATTCTGCACCCTCAGCTTCAAACCCTGAACCTAGCAGCCTGGCTAATTACCTAACCTCTCCTTTACCATCCCTCAGTAAACCAGTGATGAATATCATTTTGGAGGCAAGGAGGTCTATTACTAGAAATTCTTATGCTGAAAAATGGAAAAGATTCTCTGCTTGGAACCAATCTCAAGGGATGAGCACAGCAGCAACCCAACTTACCTCAGATTTTACAATACTTAACTGAGATGCTTCACAAGGGCCTTTTTTTCCTCCATCAAAATTCATGCCTCAGCCATTTCAGCTCATTATAACACAGAACCTCCCCACTTCTCTCATCCACTGCTCAAGCAGTTCCTCAGAGGGACCAAAAATTTAAGACCACCCAGGAGAGCCCCAACTCCAGCCTGGGACCTTAACTTTGTATTGGAGAAACTCACTCTTCCCCCTTTCGAGCCAGCTGCTAGTCCAGATGTAAAATTCCTTTCTTGGAAAACAGCCTTCCTTTTAGCAATCACTTCAGCAAGAAGGGTATCTGAATTACAGGCCCTTATGGCAGTGGAGTTTTTCATCATCTTTCATGTGGACAGGGTGTCCCTCAGAACCAATTCCTCCTTCATGCCCAAAGTGGTATCCAGTGTGGCTCTTAATCAGTCCATTCATTTGCCAACCTTCTTTCCTAATCCATTAGAACAAAGGGGAATGGATACTGCACTCCTTAGATGTGCACAGACAACTTAGATTTTGCTTGGACAGGACTACTGAACAACTGCTGGTGGCATTTGCTGTAGGGCCAGAGGGGAAGGCTGTTTCAAAGCAAACCATTTTTAAATGGATAGGCCATTGCATTCATTTTTGCTATAAGCACCATGGAAAACCTATCACACAGGGGATCAGACCCCATTCAAACAGGGCTGCATCTACCTTTACAGCCTTTCTCAGAGGTGTCCCTACCAGGGACATCCTAGAAGCTGCTACCTGGAGTTCTGTACGTACTTTCACCAAGCATTACCATTTGCCAATTTTCTCTAAATCCAGAGCTGGCTTTGCCACTGCAGTATTGCAGGGTCTTATAGCTGGTCCAAATGCTATCTAAATTCCTCCTCCCATCCTTAGCTTTGGGAATCTACCCAAATGTGATGACTGCAACAGTGAAACACGAACATAGTACAGTTGTGTACACTTACCATAAATGTAGACGTTCAAGTGATCTATATGTGTGTATGTATATGTATATATATATATATATATATATATATATATATATATATATATATATATAATGTGTGTGTTTTATTGCTTCCCATTAAGGGGACACCTGACATCTGGGGCAAGAAAAACTGATGTAATGGCGTCTGCTGCATGTTTTATACCCCTGATGACCTAGCATCATGGTAGAAGAGACAGGAACCGACGCAGGACCCAAGACTTTGTTAATCAGGCCGACTGCAAGCAAATAACCCAAATGTGATGACTGCAACAGTGAGTACACTTGAACATTTACATTTATGGTAAGTGTACACAACTGTACTTTTGTTGTATCCCCCCCCCCCCCCGAAGGGGGAGTCACAGAGGGATGCTATAGTCCACGATTGGCCCCCAGGTTATCTTTATGCTTATCCTCCTCTTCCTCTGAACCCGAAATTTCTACAGAAAGCCAGCAGGTTGAAGAGCTCAGTAATCCTCATTGCCCCTTTTTTTGGCCTTGTCAGGTATGGTTCCCCTTTCTTTGATCTCGTCTGAAATATTCACCTTTGGTACTAGATCCCAGACAGGATCTTGTATCCCATCAGTCAGACATCCAGCCCCTGACCCCAATCGCCACCTCTTAAGATTCACTGCATGGTTTCTCCACTTCCAGTAATTATAAAAAAGTCCAGGCTCATCCCTTCTGTCCATGAGATAATCCTGACCTTTGAGGGCTTCCACTAAAGTCTATGGCAGTAAGTGGAAGAGATTTTCTTTTTGCGCCTGTAAAGAGAATATTGACCCTTTCTCAGCTCCTACTTCAGCTAGTCTCCTTTTTCTTAATAATCTTTTTCAAGAAAGAGCCGGTTACTCTACCACTAAGCTGCAGTTGGCTGCCTTATTTAATTTTCTTGCTGGAAAGGGGTCTTCCCCTCTTTTTTTCTTCCAGGTTATGCAAGGCTTTCTTGAAGGGCATTTTTTCAGTTTTGGCCTCCATTTAAAAACCTTTTCCCTCCTTGGGATCATACGTTAGTGCTACAAGGCCTTACTTAGAAGCCCTTTGAACTGTAGGATAGTTGTGACATGAAATTTCTGTCCTGGAAAACAGTTTTTCTAGTAGCAATTACTTCTGCAAGAGAGTATCAGAACTTCAAGCCTTGTCAGTGAAACCTCCTTTCTTTATTTTTCATAAAGACAGGGTATCTTTAAAAACAAATCCCTTTATGCCTAAGGTAGCCATGGAATCCAATCACTTCAGTTATTAGTCTTTTTCACCAGTTCTTCAAAGGAAAATATCTTTTGCACCTTCTAGTTGTTCACAGGCATTTACATTTTTATCTACACAGGGCAAAAACGTATGAAATCTGATCAGCTATTTGTATCTTTCTCACCAAACTATTCAGGTCATGCAGATGTCCTTCTTTTCCCATGTTGCAGTATTCTGCATATGGGTTTACTCCTCTAGTCTCACATACGTATGGCCAGTATTCTGAAGCTTTCAGTCCCCCAAAGGTGCATGAGATGTCTGACGTTTCTGCGAGAACGTGGGCCATAAAGGTGACATTGGTATACACCAGCCCTCAGAACTTTTCAGCCACCAGTCATACACCAGATGTTTCTGCTACCTCTGCTACCACTGACGCCAAATTTGTTTCATTAAGGTAAGTACCCCATTGGGAACCTTTTCAGTCCTCCTTAAAATTTGTATTGCTTGTTCCTGTCATCCAGAAAGGTAGGTGTCAGTGTGGCTGCCCAGATCCCGCATAATGACGCCCATAAGTGCCCTATTTGCCAGGCATTCATGCCAAGACCTTGCGTTGCCACTTGCATGCGTTAAGCCTGTACCTAGAAAACCAACTTCTGAAGCAAATTAGTTTAGGGATGGATGGCTCCTCAGACATCTCCTTGGAACTGCCAAGAAAGAAGGCCAAGATCTTACGGCCTTTGTCTACTGCTGAGCCGCTTCCAACTGATCCTTAGCCTATGGCCAACATCAGCCTGGTACAAGGATCTGGACCCGGATTCGCCACTCCAGATTGTGGGTACCTCTTAAGGATGCTGCACAATCCCTAGGCGAGAGCACGTCCGCAGAGGCTATTCTGGTGCCAGTTTCTGATACCGGAAGGAACCTGTGTTTTCTGAGGATCCGTCTGACCCCTCCAATTCTTTGCTGTCTCCGGTTTCCAGGCCCACACACGTCTGCTGGACCCCTTAAAAGGAGAGAAAAGAGAGAACCTATTTCTCCCACAACAGAAAGCATGCCTGATTGGCAGGCTTAGTCAAGGCCTTTTCAGTGCTTTTATGGCGCTGAGGCCTACCTTCGCAGTTATTACTTCCACATCACCTCCTCTCCTGAGCCCTAAGCCTCAGATTACAGAGTCACTAGAGCAGAGGAAGTTCTTTCAGATTCCTCAGAGGGATCACTTTCATACAACTCTCAGATATCTTCCCCCTTGGGATATGGATCCCCAGACGAAGAATCAATGGACCCTGACTTCCCAGTCGAAGACTTGACTTTTGGTGAAACTGTTTGCAGGATGAAGGACCACTTTAAATGGAAATCCTCAGAAATGACTGAGGTACAGAAAAAGTATTACGACCTCCTTCACCTCGTATCCGCTAGCCCATCTGCTGATGTTCTTCGTGTTTCACTGTTGCAGTCATTACATTTGGGTAATCCTGCTGGCAGGTTGCCCTCAGTCGGCCTGAATTCCAAAGTCTTGGGTCCTGCGTCGGCTGCTGCCGCCCCTCCCCTGACGTCGGGTCGTCAGTGGTATAAAAGAAGGAGCCGACGCCATTTTTTGCAGTCTTTCTTGCCGCGTGGTGCCCGAAGCAAAAGCAGTTCGCAAGTGCCGGTTGGCAGACTCCTGAGATTTTCGTGTTCGAATTTCAGATCCGAAGTCTTCAATAAGGCTAAGTACCCCGTTGGGGAAACTTTTTTCTTGCTCCAGACCGATGTCAGAAAAAGTAAATTGTATTTCTTGTGGAAAGCAAATAACTCATTCTTGCTGTATTCCTTGCCTAGGCCCTGATCACAATGTTTCTGGTTGTCGGTTTTGTGCTAAATTTAACTAACGCACTATTAAGCGTCGTCAGGATTTTGCTTTAAACTATTTTGGACTCAGGTTTAATTATCCAGAAATGTCATCGGATAGCCATCCGACTACCGGAGTTCACAAAAAATGCAAAGAAAAGGAGAGAGAGAAACAACCGAGGCCCAAAACAGACGATGAAGCTTCTCCTGAGCCAGTCGCCGGCTCTGTGAGGTGCTTTTGCAGCCCCTGACGCCTGCTACTTTAGAGTCGCAGGCCGCTACCGACTCCCACGTGGAGTCGACCATGCCGCTGGAAACTCAAGGTATTGGAGCCTCGGATACTATTCCCTCAGATGGGTCTGGAGCCGCTGAGCAGGCACCGGCTTCTGAGGGTGCATTCAGACCTAAACATCTTTACATTAAACCTACTTCCGTGTCAAAGGCAAAGACTAAAGCACCTTCTAAAGCAAAGAAACTCAAGAGCCACGTGAACAGGCCTCTATGCCCAAAAAACAGATGCTCAAAATGGCCGAAGACTTGATTACCTTGATCAGGGGTTCCCATCCCCCTCCTGATAAGAGGCCTAGGCAAGAGACTGACTATGAATCTTCAGATCATATTTCTATTTTTTCTGATTCCTCTTCTGATGAGGAATATTCTCTTCCCCCCTATGAGGATTCTGATGCTGAAGAAATCTATACCTTCAGCTTCTCCTCCAGAGGACTATTCTTTTGGGGAAACCTTGCATACCATGAGGGAGCATTTCCACTGGGAGAGCAAAGATTTTTCAGAATCTAAAAAGAAGCTCAGAGACTTCCTTTTACTTCCTCAACACAGGCCTCTAGCCATTCCACCTGTTTTAGACATTGCAGATGTGTTTTCGGAGTCTAGTCTTACCCCTGACTCCTTACTTCCAGCTCCTGTTAAGCCTGATAGTTATTACAGGGTTCCTGACTCTCATAAATTCCTTTTTAAAAACCCTGCTGCAGACCCAGAGACTGTTTCTCAGGGCCCCAAAGGAGGTAAGGCTTCCGCTGCAAAAAAACTTGCCCCCTCTGACAGAGATTCTAGGGCACTGGATAGATGGGGAAAAAAGGTTTACACATCTGTTACCTTGGCTATAAGGGCCTTAAACTGTCAGTTTCATATGCTCAAATATCAGCAACATGTCATGGCATTGCTTAAACAGAAAATGTTAAACTCTGAATGTGCAGAAAACAAGGAAATGCCGGCTTTATTGCATGCAGCTGAACAAGTTGGAAAGCATACTTTGCAATGTGGTTTTGATTCTTTGGAGGCCTCCTGCAGGGCCACAGTTACAGGTTCTGTAATTAGGAGGCATGCTTGGTTAAAGGAACAAAATCTGCCTGATCATGTGAAAGTTAAATTGTTAGATGCACCTTTACAGCATGATACTTTGTTTGGTGTTAAGGCAGAAGAGGTGTTAAAGAAAATGGAGGACAAAGCTAAATCAACGCAAACTGTCAAAGATTTTTTACAAGTATAGCCACCTAGGTTTAGTAGACACTGGCCTACAAAGAATTGGTCCTTCCCTGTGTCAGACAGACCTCAGAGGGGCAGATCCAGACGCCCTAGAGGCAGATCCCAGGTGCAAGGTTCATACAGTTCAAAGCATTGGGGTGCTTCTACCTCCAAAGTTGGAGAAGACAAATCACAACCTTACAGGAAACTGTCCCAATGACTTCCCCCTGCCTGCACCAAGCACTTATCTCCTGACAGCACCCTTAGGGGGAAAATTAGCACTTTTTTCTCAAAATTAGCACATTATAACCCAGGACAAGTGGGGCAAACGGATGGCCAGATCTGCCAAAAAAATCAATGGGCAGAGGCACAAAAACAAGTCTAATCCCTCATGGACATGGGGGCCATTCAACAAGTACCAGAGCAAGAGCAGGGACAAGGATTTTACTCAAGACTGTTTTTGGTACCCAGAAAGGACAAGGCCTGGAGACCAGTACTGGACCTATCTATTCTGAACACATTCCTGGATATACCAAAATTCAAAATGTTAACTTTACAGCAGCTTCTGCCCATGCTGGGCAAGAATGCTTTGCTTCTGACTTGAAAGAGGCATACCTGCATGTCCCAATCAGACAGTCATTCAGAAGATACCTCAGATTCAAGGCTGGCTCAATGCATTACCAATTCTCTCCACTGCCCTTTGGCTTATCTACTGCGCCCAGGGTCTGTACAAAGTGCCTGTCACCAGTAATTGCATTCTGCAGACAGAGGAATACAAATATATCTTTACTTGGAGGACTGTCTAATTCAAGCCGAGAACAAGGACATTCTTCTGCAACATCTGGCATTTGTGAAAAGACTTCTAACATGCCTAGGGTACACAGTCAACGAAAAGAAATCAAAACTAGTACCCTCTCAAGAGATAATATTCCTGGGTGCAAGCTTAAATACAACTGCCCAGATGGCTTATCTCACGCCAGACAAACAAAGGCAGCTGACTACTTATTTCAAGATGTTGGCAACAAAGGCCCAGTTATCTGCAAGAAAAATTCTGCAGGCTTTGGGCTTCATGGCATCCTGCATTCTACTAATTCCATATGCAAGACTGCATATGAGGAAACTTCAATGGTACCTAAAAAGTGTTTGGACTCAACAGCCTGGGAGGCACTCTCATTTCCTACCTGCAACAGGAGTTTCAATGGTGGTTGAGGACTTGTCACCAGAACAAGGGACAGCCATTCACATTACCCCCAGCCAGGCAGACACTAACAACGGATGCATCAGATTATGCCTGGGGGGCCCACATGGCAGGAAGATGCATTCAGGACACATGGCCCTCAAACCAAATGGGTCTACATATCAATCAAAGAGATGCTAGCTATTCAAAATGCCCTGATAGCCTTCAAGGACCTACTTCATCCAGGACAACTACTGATAAAGACAGATAAGAGGAGAAAGCTGTTACATGATAGAGCAAAATCCATAAAAGAGAAGAAGACACCTTTGATCATTATTAGTAAAAAAAATACGAGCACTCATAAAATCATCCAAGGCCAACTTTGAGAGAAAAATTGCCATAGATTCAAAAGGCAATCATAAGGCCTTCTTCAGCTATGTTAGAAACCTGGGTGGAAACTCCCAGATATGCTCAGAATTAGTCCAAAATCATACAAAATTCACTGAACCCACAGACATTGCCAACGTACTGGCAGACAGGTTCAGCGCAAACCTCACCCCCCTCTCCCCCCCAAAAGGAGAGATAACTATCCCAGCGGAGTGCAGCCTCCCAGACATCTCCAATGCGCAGGTGAAAGCTGCTCTCTCTAAAGCTAAAAACACAGCATCAATGGGACCGGATGGTGTCCCCGGCTGTGTGCTACACGAACTCAATGAGGAACTAAACCCGCACATAAGGCAGCTGTTTAATCTTAGCCTTACCACAGGATACGTGCCCAAGGAGTGGCGTACGGCAACTGTGGTCCCACTCCACAAAGGCGGTGCCTCTATGGACCCTGGTAATTACCGCCCCATAAGCTTAACAAGCCTGGTCTGCAAAGCTATGGAGAGGATCATAATGGAACTCCATAAACAAAGACAAAGGGGACTTGCAGACATTGGACCCGACCCAGTTTGGCTTCGTCAAGGGCAGATCATGCCTTTTGAACTTGATCGACTTCTTCGAAAGTCACCAAGGCCATTGATGAGGGAAAGGCAGTCCATACAGCCTACCTTGACCTTGCAAAAGCTTTCGACACAATACCCCACTCTGGTATTATAGAGAAACTTACCAGCTTAAATGTAAACCCATATGTCACAAGATGGATTGCAAACTGGCTAAAGGACAGAACCCACAGGTTTAGAGTAGCTGGCGCCATGTCAGACTCCAAGCCGGTCACAAGTGGTGTCCCACAGGGCTCAGTCCTTGGCCCCCTGTTGTTCAGCATCTACTTCTCAGAAGTACAGGCAAACATAGGAGGACTATGGCTGACAAAGTTTGCAGATGACTGCAAACTGGGAGCCATAGTGGAAAGTACATCGGACACAGATATTCTTCAGAGGGGTCTCACGGAAACTGATAGCTGGTGCCAGAGCCATGGCCTGACGTTAAATGCCAAAAAATGTATAGTCATACCCTTCGGGAAAAACAAGGTAACCCCAAGCTACCATATAGGTGGCAATCCACTAAGCACAGAAGAGGATATCAGGGACCTGGGGACCCAGGTTGACAGTGGCCTTTCTTTTGACATTCACATTGCTAAAGTGGTTAGAAAAACCTTCTACATTGCCCACCTGATCATGAAGGGATTCACATCCAGATCAAGTGAGGTCATTGTTCCCCTGTACTCTTCACTTATCAGACCAATGATCGAGTACAGTGCCCCATTCAGGATGTATCTCACCCGACACCTGCAGCAATTGGAGAGACCCCAAAAGTTCCTCACCAAAAGGATAAAGGGACTCCAAAATCTGTCATATGCTGCCAGACTGAAGAAACTCCAGCTCTATTCAGTCGCATACCGTCTGCTCAGAGGTGACCTGTGCCTGACATACAAGGCCATGTCCAACCCGGAATTAATGGACATGCTCCACCTCAAAAAATCCAAATCTACCAGATCCACTAGAGCAAGCGACTTAAACCTTAGCACAGATATAAATAGGACATGCTGGAGGGATAGATTTGTCACCCAGAGACTCCCTATGTTGTGGAATAAAATCCCGGTCCATGTGAGGCAGAGCACCTCGCTGGCTATGTTCGAGAAATCTTGACCGGTGGATGGGAGATCGTAGGTTTACCCCGGGAATCATCTCTGTGTCACTGCTGGACAGAGGCACAACAAACTAATGGGCACAGTATTTTTTTAACATAAGGGGTGGCGTAAGCCACAAAACTCTGGGGTAGGCTTATAAATGCCTTAGGGCAGATAGCCTAGTATAAACCTATGAACCTATAATACCACGGTCATGTGGTATATAAACAAGCAGGGAGGCACACATTCTTACCCCCTTTGCAGACTAGCCATGACTTTGTGGGACACAGCATTGACTTGCCAAGTACATCTGCAGGCACAATTCCTGCCAGGAAAAGAAAATACTCTGGCAGATGAACTAAGCAGAAACCTCATGGATCCCCCCCCCCCCACTAGTGGCACCTGGATCCACAAGTCTTCAGCATGATAACAAGGAAATGGGGATGCCCGGACATAGATCTATTTGCCTCCCCTCACAACTACCAACTAAAAAGATTCTGCACAAGGACTTATCACAGACAAGCGTGGAAAATGGACGCCCTATCTTTCAGCTGGAAAAACCTATCAGTATATGCCTTTCCTCCACTGCCACTCCTCCCCAAGGTACTCCTAAAGATAAGACAAGAGAAGCCAAAGATGATACTGATTGCCCCAGACTGGCCCCGCCAGTACTGTTATCCAATCCTAAGGAATTTGTCTCAATGCCCAGCTTGGACCTTACCTCAAATACCCCATCTACTGTCCCAGCAAAACAATCAGATCCTGCACAGCCAACTCAGTACTTTAAACCTGGCAGCATGGCGGATAATGTGATCATACAAAACACTCCTCTCAGTAAAGCTGTGATGGATGTCATTTTGGAAGCCAGAAGGCCCAGTACTAGAAAATCTTACGCTGGAAAATGGAAGAGATTCTGTGCTTGGAACCAGGCACAAAGAACTGATACAGCTGTACCAAATATTCCTCAGAGTTTGCAATACTTAACTGAGATGCTGGACAAAGGCCTATTATTTTCATCAATTAAAATTCATGCCTCTGCCATTTCGGCTCATTACAATAGAGAGCCACCAATCTTTTCTCATCCTTTATTAAAGCAGTACCTCAGAGGAGCCAAAAATGTAAGGCCTCCAAGGAGATCACCAGTACCTGCATGGGACCTCAACTATGTCTTGGAAAAACTCACCCTGCCTCCTTTTGAGCCAGCTGCTACTGCTGATATAAAGTTTTTATCATGGAAAACAGCTCTGCTCCTAGCAATAACTTGTGCAAGATGAGTTTGTGCTACAGGCACTCATGGCTGTGGAACCTTTTATCATGTTTTATCCAGACAGGGTTTCTCTGAGGACAAACCCGACATTTATGCCTAAAGTGGTGTCCAGTGTGGCTCTTAACCAAACCATTCATCTGCCGACTTTTTATCCAAATCCACAGAACAAGGGGGAGAGAATTCTGCATTCCTTGGACGTACACAGACAGCTTAGATTCTACTTGGACAGAACCAAAGCTTTCAGGAAGACAGAGCAATTACTAGTGGTATATATGCTGCAGGATCACAAGGAAAGGCTATCTCAAAACAGGCTATTTCAAAGTGGATAGGCCACTGCATTAGTTTCTGCTATTTTCAACATGGCAAGCCAGTGCCTAAGGGCATTAGGCCACATTCAACCAGAGCTGCAGCCACTTCAGCAGCCTTTCTCAGAGTACCAACCAAAGACATTTTAGAGGCTGCTACTTGAAGTTCAGTGCACACCTTTACAAAGCACTATCATATGCCACTCTACTCTAAATCCAGGGCAGGCTTTGCCACTGCAGCTCTGCAGGGCCTCATAGCCGCTCCTAATACTATTTAGCTCCAGCCTCCCAACCATAACTTTGGGACTCTACCCAAATGTAATGACTGCAACAGTGAAACACGAAGAACATAGTACAGTTGTGTACACTTACCATAAATGTAGATGTTGGAGTGCATTCACTGTTGCAGTCCAGGTTACCCACCCGCCATCCCCCTTTTTTCTGCTGGAACTCATCATTCCTCCCCTGAATTGTACAACCTATGTGGTGTATTTGCTTATAGATGAAGGTCAAGTTTATATTGGTGCATGTAATTTTATATATAAATTTTGGCTACCCTTTTAGGGGGCACCTGACATCTGGGGCAAGAAAAACTGAAGAAAATGGTGTTGGCTCCTTCTTTTATACCCCTGATGACCTGACGTCAGGGAAGGGGCGACAGACCCAAGACTTAGGAATTCAGGCCGACTGAGGGCAACCTGCCAGCAGGATTACCCAAATGTAATGACTGCAACAGTGAATACACTCACATCTACATTTATGGTAAGTGTACACAACTGTACTTTCCTCCTATCCTGCATGCCTTTTTAGATGCCTTCTCATCAGCATCTCTTAACCCAGATTCCCAACCTCCTGCTCCACACAGACCAGACAGACTTTACAAGGTGCCTGACACTGCTAAGCATCTGCTTTAAGTGCCCAGCTGCTGATCCAGCCACTATCTGTCTCTACGGAATCAGAGCTTGCCATTCAAATTCTCTCCACAAGGCCATACCCGAACCACAGACTCCTCAGAAATCACATGGGGGAGCCCATACCCAACTTTCCCAAACCCACGGGTTGTGGGATTCACAGACCAAGAAGAAGCACATAAATTGGAAAGAAGTCATGGCAGTTCTCAAAAGCTTACTGGCCTCCAAAGAGAAATGGATAACAGGGGTGCTGGTAGTACAAACAACACTGCATTCATGTGGTACATAAACAAAGAGACACACACTCCTACACCCTGTGCCATCTAGCCATGCAAGTCTGGGGGACAGCACACTCCATGGGACTGCACCTCCTAGTGCAATATCTGCGGGGGTACAAAACACCCTTGCAGATCACCCCAGCAGGAACTTGACAGACCCTCAGGAGTAGAACCTACACACATGCATAAGTCAAGGGGAACCCACAGGTGGAATTCTTTGCCAGTGAGGACAGTGCTCTACTGGAGAAATTCTGTACCAGGACGGCAAAGGCATTGGCATGGAGAATGGATGCCTTCTCCTTCCCATGGACTCACCTCTTCATTTACGCTTGCCCCCCTACCTGTTCTGCCTCGAGTCCTAAAGGTAAAAGAAGAAAGCCCAAGGACCATTCTGATAGCTCCAGATTGGCCCAGACAACACTGGATGTTCTTCATCTCACATTGCTGCAGTCCTAACACTTGGGTAGTCCGCTGTCCCTCGGTCGGCCCGAATATCAGAGTATAAGGCTGACGTCGGTCAAGGTGCATTTGACTGACATCAGAACGTCAGGGTACAAATGCGCATGACCGACGTCATATCCTCAGTCTTTTTTGCCGCATGGTCCGATGCAGAAGCAGTGTTGCAAGTGCCGTTCGGCGTTCTGAAACTTTACATTGTCGGAGTTTCTGACCGAAGTCAGAGTTGGTTAAGTACCCGTTGGGGAATATTTTGTTTTTCTTGCCTCAGTGGTTTACGGATGTCAGAAAAAGTGAATAACTCTATTTCTTCTGGGACACAGATACCACATAGGGATTACCATAATTTCTGTATACCTTGTTTGGGACCTGAGCACGGCGTTGTTGGGTGTCGCTTTTGTGCTAGGTTCAATAAACGCACTATAAAGCGAAGGTTGGATTGTGCCAGGTTGGTCTTTGGGAAGCGGTGCAATTACAATATGCCGTCAGATGCTCCGGCGCTTCCTCAAAGAAGCGCAAGGACAAGGCAGTTAAACCTAGGTTAGAGGAGTCGTCCGAACCGGACGCCGGTTCTTTAGAGGCGTCAGTGGAACCGGTGGTTCCGGCGGAGGCCTCTCTGGAGTCCCAGGGAGAAACTTTGATTTTACAGGATGTGGCCTCCCAGGAGGCAGGTCAGGCTGTAGGGGCTTCTCAGATAACTGTACTCCCCTCCCTAAGGGGTCTAGGCCCTCTCTTTCTGCTTCCAAGGCTTCTCCTAGAGGCAGGTCTAGTTTAGCTTCTGTGGGTGTCACTCCTAGTTCTTCAGGTTCTGTGCCCAAGAAGCACATGCTTAAAATGGCAGAAGATTTAATTACTTTAATTAGAGGCTCTATGCCCCCTCCTGATAAGAGGCCTAGGATGGAACCAGTGTTGGGGATTATGAGCAGGCTTGGATGTGTCTGAGTCTTGGCTGAAGACTTGCAGGAGTATTCTCATTATTCTGATTCTGATGTGGATGATTCTACTCCTTCTGCTTCTCCTCCTGAGGATTTTTCTTTTCAGAGACCCTTCACTCCATGAGAGAGCATTTTAAATGGGAAGGTCAGGACTTCTCTGATTCCAGGAAAAGGCTTAGGGAATTTTTGTTTTACCCCAGCATAGGCCTTTGGCTATACCTCCTGTTCTGAATGTGGTGGAAGATGTGTTTGCAGAGGCTTCTCTTAATCCTGATTCTTTGCCTCCTGCTCCTGTTAAACCAGATAGGTATTACAGGGTGCCTGAAGCTCATAAGTATCTTTTTAAGAGTCCTAGGGCAGACCCAGAAACTGTTAGCCAGGGGCCTAAGGGTGTTAAGGCTTCTGTTGTCAAGAATCCGGTTCCTGCAGATAAAGAGGCCAGGGCCTTGGACAGATGGGGAAAGAAAGTTTATACTTCTTCCACTTTAGCCATGAGATCTTTGAATTGCCAGTTTCACATGTTGAAATATCAAAATTATCTCCTTTCACAGTTGAAATCTAAGGTTGATGCTCTGGCGGAAGGTATTGATTGTAAAGAGTTACAAGATTTAGTGCATGTTTCTGAACAGGTGGGTAAGCATTCTTTTCAATGTGGTTTTGATGCTGTACAGGCCTCGTCTAGGGTGGCTGCCACTGGGTCAGTTCTTCGCAGGCATGCCTGGCTGAGGGATCAGAATTTATCTGACCATGTTAAAACTAGGATTTTGGATGCCCCTTTGCAATCTGATGTCTTGTTTGGTTCTCCTGTTGAGGCAGTTTTAAAGAAAATGGAAGACAAGGCTAAGTCTATGCAGACTGTTAAAGATTTTTTGCAGGTTCAGCCTCCAAAGTTTAGTAGAAATTGGCCTACTAAGGGGTGGACGTATCCTTCTTATGATTCCCAGTCTAGGGGTAGATCTAGACGTGGCAGAGGTCAGGGCTCTTTCAGGCCTAGAACAGGGAGTTCTCCTGCACAGTCTTCGGGTGAGGGCAGGGGTCAGTCCTTTCGTAAACAGACCCAATGACCTACCTTTTCAGCTGCCAGAACCTTCTCGCCTGGCAGCACCTTTGGGAGGAAGGTTGGCACTTTTCAAAGAAAATTGGAGTTTGATTACCCAAGACAGATGGGTATTGGATATCATACATCACGGTTACAGGTTTTATTTCCATACCTTGCCTCCTTTCAAAGGCATGCCAGACATTCCTCCTCAACAAAGAATAGAGGCTCACAAGCAAATTTCTCTGTTACTCCAAATAGGGGCCATACAGCGGTTCCTATGCCAGAAAGGGGCCTAGGATTTTATTCTCGCCTGTTCCTTGTACCAAAAAGGGGAACACGTGGAGACCAATTTTGGATTTATCTATCCTCAACACTTATCTGGACATTCCCAAGTTCAAAATGTTGACGTTACAACAGCTTTTACCTCAGCTGGGCAAGGATCACTGGATGGTAACTTTGGATCTCAAGGAGGCTTACCTTCATGTTCCTATCAGGCTAAGTTGCAGGAAGTATCTGCGTTTTCGGACTGGGACTTCTCACTATCAGTTCTCTGCATTGCCCTTTGGCTTATCTACTGCCCAGAGTATTTGAAAGTTCTGGCTCCAGTGATAGCTTTCTTCAGGCTGAAAGGAATACAAATCTATCCTTATTTGGACGATTGCCTGATTCTGGCTCAAGGAAGGGACGAGCTTCTTCGTCATTTGGAATATGTGATAGCAGTGCTAAGATGCCTGGGGTATTCTGTGAGCGAAATAAAGTCCAGTCTAGTACCCTCTCAAGACATGTGCTTTCTGGGTGTAAGACTGAATACAGCATCCCAGATGGCCTTTCTAACCCCGGACAAACAAAAGAATCTTTCCCTTTACTTCCATCATCTATCTCTTCAGTCCGGGCTGACTGCAAGGACAGTCCTTCAAGCCTTAGGGTTCATGGCATCTTGTATTCTGGTGCTTCCCAATGCCAAACTGCATATGAGGAAGTTGCAATGGTATCTCAAAATGTATGGACACAGCACTGCCAGGATCTGGACACTGTCATTCCAATAATACCTTGCATTCAAAAGGAATTTTTGTGGTGGGCTCAGGAATGTCACATAAACAAGGGACTCTCTGTGACCCGGCCAGAGGCGAGTCAAATTTTAACGACAGATGCCTCGGACAAAGCTTGGGGAGCTCATCTAAACGGAAAGTGGATACAAGACAAGTGGCCTGTCAGACTACAACATCTACATATCAACTTGAAGGAGATGTTAGCAGTCCAGTTTGCATTAATAGCTTTCAAGGATTTACTTCTTCCAGGGCAGGTGTTGATTCAAACAGACAACACAACTGTCATGTGGTACATCAACAAGCAAGGGGGAACACATTCTTATCCTCTATGCAGGCAAGCAATGATTTTGTGGGAGACTGCTCTCAGTTTACAACTAAGTCTTCAGGCAAGGTTTCTGCCGAGCACAGAACTCCTTAGCAGATGTGTTAAGCAGACAAATCATGGATCCCCACGAGTGGAAACTGGATCTTCATGTATTTCAGAAATTGACAGTGTCCTGGGGAACTCCAGACATAGATCTGTTCGCTTCTCCACTAAACCACCAGCTGCCACAGTTTTGCACAAAGAGGTTTCATCCCACAGCTTGGAAAGTGGATGCTCTTTCTTTCAGTTGGAAAAATCTTCATGTGTATGCCTTTCCACCTCTGCCTCTCCTCCCAAAGGTACTTCTGAAGGTCAGACAGGACAAGCCAAGGATGATTTTGATAGCTCCAGATTGGCCTCGACAGCACTGGTACCCATTACTAAGAAGTCTAGTACGGAAGCCTCCATGGCCTTTGCCTTTGATTCCACATCTGTTGTCCCAGGAGGACAGTCATTTGCTCAATGTCAAACTTCACTCTCTTCACCTAACAGCCTGGCATATTCTGTTTTAAACCATAGAGGGTCTCAACTTCCACAACAAGTTTTGAATGTGATTTTGGAAGCTAGAAGGCCTAGTACAAGGAAAGTGTACGCAGATAAATGGAAGAGATTTTTGTTTTGGAGTGCAGCTAAGGATTTGGATGTTTCTGAGCCTGATTTAAGTGTGGCTCTTCAATATCTTACTGAGTTGTTAGACAAAGGTTTGTCCTTCTCTTCTATTAAGATTCATGCTGCAGCAATTTCAGCTCACTACGACTGTGACCCACCATTGTTTTCTCATCCTTTGTTCAAGCAATTTATTAGAGGGGCAAAGAATATAAGACCCCCACGAAGGGCTCCTACTCCTGCTTGGGATCTCAATTTTGTGTTGGAGAAACTCACTCTACAACCTTTTGAGCCTGCAGCTACTGCTGAGTTGAAATATTTGTCATGGAAGACTGCTTTGTTGTTGGCCATTACCTCTGCAAGAAGGGTTTCTGAATTGCAGGCCCTTATGGCAGTTGAGCCTTTCTTAATTTTCCATAAGGATAGGGTATCTTTACGTACTAATCCTTCCTTTATGCCTAAAGTGGTTTCTAGTGTGGCTTTAAACCAAACTATTCATTTGCCTACTTTTTATGCAAATCCCCAAAATAAAGGGAAAAGATTTTGCACACTTTAGATGTACACAGGCAGTTGCGATATTATTTGGACAGAACTAAAGGGTTCAGACAATCTCAGCAGTTATTAGTTTCTTTTGCTTTGTGCTCTCAGGGCAAGCCCGTGTCAAAACAAACTATTTCTAAGTGGATTGGGTTTTGCATTGCTTTCTGTTATTCCCATCATGGCAAAGAGATTCCAGCTGGGATTAGGCCTCATTCCACTAGGGCTACTGCCACTTCAACAGCTTTTTGAGGGGGTGGCAACTAAGGATATTTTGGAAGCAGCCACTTGGAGTTCAGTGCATACCTTCTCTAGGCATTACCACCTTCCATTGTACTCTAAATCCAGGGCTGGTTTTGCCACTGCTGTGTTGCAGGGCATTTTGGCAGCTCCTGCTTCATTATAGTTTAGCCATCCTCCCTTACCTCTGCTTTGGGATTCTACCCAAGTGTTAGGACTGCAGCAATGTGAGATGAAGAACATAGTACAGTTTTGTACCTACCATAAATGTAGATGTTCGAAGATCCACATTGCTGCAGTCCAATTTACCCTCCCTCCTTCCCCTCTGTAGTTTGAGGTGGTTGTGTGGGTTGGGTTATCCATCTGAGGTATATTGTGTATATTGTATATATTGTACATATTTTTGGTGTTAGGCTGGTTGGTTGTTTAGTTGTTGTCTATGGGTTTTGACCTTTCGTTCTAGGGTCTTCTGACATCTGGGGCAAGAAAAGACTGAGGATATGACGTCGGTCATGCGCATTTGTACCCTGACGTTCTGATGTCAGTCAAATGCGCCTTGACCGACGTCAGCCTTATACTCTGATATTCGGGCCGACCGAGGGACAGCGGACTACCCAAGTGTTAGGACTGCAGCAATGTGGATCTTCGAACATCTACATTTATGGTAGGTACAAAACTGTACTTTTCCTCTCCTCCTTCCAGCTCACCACTCAGAGGCTTGGCAGTTATCACATTGGGTGGACCTCCTCACCCAAGACAAAGGGAGGATAGTTTACCCCAATCTGCAGACCCTGAACCTTTCAACCTGGGTTATCCCTCGCCACCTAATTGCTACACCAGCTTAAGTCAACAGGTGCAAAATATTCTGAAGGAATCCCGAAGGCCTAGCACAAGGAAATCTTACGCAGCCAAATGGAAAAGATTCTCTGCTTGGTACCAGAGGCACCACTTTTAGCTGAATTCGGCTAATATTTTGGCCATCCTGGAGTACCTGGCCAGTCTAGTGAGTAAAGGCCTTTCCAACTCCTACATAAAAATACTTGCCTCAGCCATCACTGCTCACATTCCTTTTCTCCCCCAGTCTTCTCACACCCCTTCAAACAATTGCTTAGAGGTATCATTCACATTAGGCCCCCCAGGAGGAAATCCACACCTCCATGGGACCTCAACTATGTACTGGAAAAATGGACTTTGCCTCCCCTTGAACCTGCAGCTAATACACTTAACATCTACATTTATGGTAAGTACACAACTGTACTTTCTGTATACCAAGTCACTAAACAGTGTGCTTATAATGCAGTTGATGTGGTTTGCAGGGCTGCTGCTACTGGAGCTGTTAAATGCAAAACTGCCTGGGTGAGACTTTAGAACTTCCCTTAATATGTGATGGCTCAGCTATTAAATACTGTGCTTGATAAAGATCTTTTTGAAAATTCCTCTGCTGAAGTCTCTTAAGAAGCTGGAAGAGAAAGGAAAGTTAATGCATGGTGACAAGCAGTTGTTCTTGTCCTCTATTTTCCAAGTACCAAAGAAATTATCCATCTAACCCTGGGTCATTTTTCCCCCCCAAAAAGTATTTAAATCTACCCAGTAAAGGTCTGTAACAGTATAAGAAAAATGTCATGTTGACTCGAAACAGAAGGGAAACTAATCTTAAGGGAACCTTCTTTCAAAAGTGAAAAAAACTAAGTGTCTGCGCCTTTTAATTCACCCCACCTTGACCCTCGTCCCCAGATTGCAGGCAGTCTTTTATACTGCCTATATCTCTGGAGCCAATCTCAGATTCATGTGTTTTAGAAATAATTCAGAAGGGTTACAATTTCAGTGGTCATTCTTTCATATTGAACCTGAGTTCTCTGTTCCTATGAGGAACCAAATTCATATTTTCCCTTAAATTCTTTCAGATCTGTTATCTCTGGGAGTTAGAGCCACTTCACTTCCTTACAAAGGAAAGGTTTCTATTTACAGTCGTTTCTGATTACCAGAAAAGAAGGAACCTGGAGACCTATTTTAGACCTTTCAAATGTGATACTTTTCTCCTTGTTCCAGAATCCAAAATGTCCAAAGTCCATAACTTAGCTCCCTATTTGGGGGGCTCCTGACATTTGGGGCAAGAAAAACTCATGTAATGGCATCGGATGGCTGTTTTTATACCCCTGACGACCTGACATCAGTCCTGGAGTGACAGCATCCGATGCAGAAATACTAAGTCTCTGGTATTCGGGCTGATTGAGGGCTACCTGCAGGCAGATAACCCAAGTGTGATGACCGTGAATACACTCTTAACATCTACATTTATGCTAAGTGTACACAACTGTACTTTAGTATTTCTGTGTCTGATGCTGTCGCTCCAGGACTGACATCAGGTTGTCAAGGATATAAAAACAGGCAGCTGACGCCATTACATCAGTCTTTTTTGCTGAGGAGCCTGAAGCAGAAGCAGTTCACAAGTGCCAGTTGGCCGCTACCTGAGTTTTCGTTTACAAATTGAGTCATCCTGAAGTCTTCTAAAGCTAAGTACCCCATTGGGGATCCTTTTTTCTTGCTCTAACCAATGTAAGAAAAAGTTAGTTGTCTTGTCTGTTGAAAGCAAATACCACACCGAGATTTTCATTCGTACTGCGTCGCCTGTCTAGGCCCAGACCGCGACGTACCTCGCTGTTGGATGTTCGTCATGTTTCACTGTTGCAGTCATTGCACTTGGGATGTTCATCGTGTTACCCTGCTGCAGTCATCACAGTTGGGTTATTCTGCCATCAGGCGGTCCCGCAGTCGGCCTGAGTTCCAAAGTCTTGGTCCGGAGTCGGTTGCTGACGCTTCTTCCCTAACGTCAGTGCGCCAGGGGTATATGAGGCATCCGACGCCATTTTCTTCAGTCTTTCTTGCCATGCGGTGCCCAAAGCAGAAGCAGTTCGCAAGTGCCAGTCGGCTGACACCTGAGATTTTCGAATCGAATTTCAGTCCGAAGTCTTCAATAAAGCTAAGTATCCCATTGGGGAACCTTTTCTTGCCTCAGTCCGATGTCAGAAAAAGTTAACAATTGCATTTCTTGTGGGAAGCAAATACCTCATAAGGACTTCCATTCTTATTGTATTCCTTGCCTAGGCCCAGACCACGACGTCACAGGTTGTCGGTTTTGTGCTAGGTTTAATAAACTATCAAGCGCTGTTTTGACTTCGCACAACATTACTTTGGTAGAAAATTTAATTATATCATGCCGTCGGAGCAGCCGACTGGCATGCATAAAAAACGCAAGGATAAGGACAGGCAGCCTAGGAACAAGGCAGATTCCGAGGCCTCTGCTGGGCCTGTCGCCGGTTCTCCGGTTTTCAGTGAGGCGCCTACGCAGCCCCTGACGACCACAGAATTGGAACCCCAGACAGCTGCGGATTCTCAAGCGGAATGTATTAGGTTGTCACAGCCATCTTCTTTAGGCCCTTCCGACACCGGAGCAAAAAGAGATCTGGTGCAGTAGAAACACCTTCGGCTGCAGAAGGTGTCTTCAGACCGACTACACTCACCATTAAATCTTATGCGAAGCTTAAAACTCCATTAAAGCCAATAAAGACTGTATATCACTCTACAGTTCAAGGCCCCATGCCTAAGAAACAGATGCTTAAGATGGCTGAAGATTTGATTACCCTAATCAGGGGTTCCCGTCCCCCTCCAGAAAAAGACAAAGACAAGAGGAGGGTTATGCTTCCTCCGACCAGGTTTCAATTTCCTCGGATTCTTCTGAGGAACAGAATTACACTTTTCCCCCTTATGAAGACTCTGATGCTGAAGACTGTATTCCCTCAGCATCTTCCCCTGAAGACTACTCCTTTGGGGAAACTTTACATACCATGAGGGAACATTTCCACTGGGAAGGCCAGGACTACTCTGAGTCTAAGAAAAGGCTCCGAGAGTTCCTTTTACTACCCCAGCACAGACCACTTGCTATCCCTCCAGTTTTAGACATTGTGGATGATGTTTACTTGGAGTCTAGTCTAAATCCAGACTCTCTACCTCCTGCTCTAGCCAAACCAGACAGAGGTACTACAGAGTACCTGACTCTCACAAATTCCTTTATAAAAGCTCTGTGGATCACCCAGAAACAATTACACAGGGTCCCAAACGGGCTAAAGCTTCTATGGCTAAAAATCCTGTACCCTCTGAAAGGGATTCCAGAGCCCTAGATAAATGGGGTAAGAAGATATACACTTCAGCTACTCTGGCTATGAGAGCATTAAATTGTCAGTCTCACATGCTGAAATATCAGCAATTCCTAATGTCTCAAGTAAAACAAAAAATGAGCACACATTCTGAACAGTCTGAATTCAAGGAAATGCAGGATCTGTTGCATGCAGCTGAACAGGTGGGCAAACATACTTTACAATGTGGATTTGATTCATTGGAAGCTTCCTGTAGAGCAGCTGTTACTGGCTCTGTTATACGTAGGCATGCTTGGTTAAAAGAACAAACCCTGCCTGATCATGTTAAAGCAAAATTATTGGATGCACCTTTACAGTCGGATGTATTATTTGGTGTCAAAGCAGAACAGGTTTTAAAGAAAATGGAGGATAAGGCAAAGTCTATGCAGACAGTCGAGAATTTTTTACAGGTACAAGCCCCTCGTTTCAGCAGAAATTGGCCAACAAAAAAACTGGTCCTTTCCAGCTTCGGACAGATCACAGAGGGGTAAATACAGATGCCCAAGGGGCAGAGGTCAGTCACAAGGCTCTTACAAACCTCGCCAATGGGGTACTGCTACGCAGAAAGGAGGAGAAGACAGGCCCCAAGCTAGCAGAAGACAAACACAATGACTCAATCCTCAAACTACCAAGCAAATCTCTCTTGGCAGCTCCCTTGGGAGGAAAATTAGCTCTTTTTGCAGACAACTGGCACATCATCACAAAAGACAAATGGGTCCTAAACATTGTCTCACTAGGATACAGATTCCACTTTCATACCTTGCCAAGGATAAAAGGAATGCCAAACCTGCCACCAAATCAATGGGCAGAGGCACAAGAACAAATGACAGCTCTCATGGACATGAGAGCCATTCAACAGGTACCTACACAGGAGCAAGGACAAGGATTTTGCTCAAGACTCTTTCTAGTCCCAAGAAAAGACAAAGCATGGAGGCCCATTCTGGATCTTTCAGTTCTGAACTCCTATCTATAAGTACCAAAATTCAAGATGCTAACACTACAGCAGCTTCTTCCCATGCTGGGCAAGAATGCTTGGCTAGTAACGTTGGACCTCAAGGAGGCATACCTGCATGTCCCTATCAGACAAAATTGCAGAAGATACCTCCACTTCATTGCAGGTTCAACTCATCAATTCTCTGCACTGCCCCTTTGGCTTATCTACTGCTCCCAGAGTCTTCACAAAATGCCTGGCACCAGTAATTGCATACTGCAGACAGAGGAATTCAGATATACCCATACCTGGACGACTGCCTTATTCAAGCAGAAAGCAAGGACATTCTTTTAAAGCATCTGGCATTTGTCAAACACCTTCTAAGTTTCCTAGGGTACACAGTAAACGAAAAGAAATCAAAACTAGTGCCCTCACAAAACATAATATTCCTGGGTGCCAGCTTGAATACAATGGCCCAGATGGCTTATCTCACGCCAGACAAGCAACAGCTGACTCAATACTTCAAAACAATGGCAACAAAGACCCAACTCCCTGCAGGAAAAATTCTGCAGGCCTTGGGTTTCATGGCATCTTGCATGCTACTAATACCATTTGCAAAACTGCATACGAGGAAATTACAATGGTACCTGAAAAGCGTATGGACTCAGCACAGCCACAGCTTGGAAACAATGATACCACTCATTCCCTGCCTCCAACAGGAGTTTCTATGGTGGGCACAGGCATGTCACCTCAACAAGGGTCAGCCTTTCACCTTACCCACAGCCAGGCAAACTATGACAACAGATGCATCAGACTATGCCTGGGGAGCACACATGGCAGGACAGTGCATTCAGGGCAAATGGACTACAGATCAAAGACATCTGCATAGCAATCAAAAAGAAATGCTAGCAGTACAGAATGCCCTAACAGCTTTCAAGGAACTCTTACACCCAGGACAACTAATAATAAAGACGGACAATACCACAGTAATGTGGTACATAAACAAGCAAGGGGGCACACATTCCTACCCTCTATGCAGGCAAGCAATGACCTTGTGGAACACAGCACCGTCTTACCAAGTTCAATTACAAGCACAATTCCTGCCAGGAAAGAAAAAAACATTGGCAGATGACCTAAGCAGAAACATCATGGATCCTCACGAGTGGAAACTAGATCCACAAGTATTTGCAATGATAACTCAAAAATGGGGACGCCCAGACATAGATCTGTTTGCCCACCCCCAAAACTACCAACTTCAAAAATTTTCCACAAGGACATTCCATCCACAAGCTTGGAAAGTGGATGCCCTCTCATTCAGTTGGAAAATATTAACAGTGTATGCCTTACCTCCACTGTCTCTTCTAGCAGAGGTACTGCTGAAAGTCAGATTCGAGAGACCACAAATGATACTCATTGCACCAGACTGGCCACGCCAGCACTGGTATCCAATTCTAAGGAACATGGCCCACGGCCCACCATGGATTTTACCACAATTTCCACACCTGCTCACCCAGCGAGACAATCGGATTCTACACAGCCAGCTCAAGACTTTAAACCTGGCTGCATGGCAAATTACCTAAACAACCAGCCAACACTTCTATCCAAAGCTGTTATGGATGTCATTCTGGAGGCCAGGAGGCCCAGCACCAGGAAAACCTATTCAGACAAATGGAAAAGATTTTGCGCATGGAACCAGGCTAAAGGCCAAAATCCCCTAGATCCAAACATTCCTCAGATTCTACAATATTTAACTGATGTTGCACAAAGGACTTTCCTTTTCATCTATTAAGATCCACGCCTCAGCAATTTCAGCTCATTACAACACGGATCCTCCTTTATTTTCACGTCCTCTCCTAAGACAGTACCTCAGAGGGGCTAAGAACATAAGACCGCCCAGGAGAGCACCAACACCTACTTGGGATCTCAACTTTGTTCTGGAAAAGCTTACACTGCCGCCCTTTGAACCAGCTTTTTCAGCTGATTTAAAATTTATTTCGTGGAAAACTGCCCTGCTACTAGCAATAACTTCACCTAGAAGAGTCTCAGAGCTACAGGCACTAATGGCAGTGGAGCCTTTCCTCATTTTTCATCAAGACAGTCTCTCTCTACGAACTAATCCTTCCTTTATGCCAAAGATGATATCCAGTGAGGCCATAAACCAAACCAAACCATTCATTTGCCCACCTTTTTCCCAAATCCCCAGAACAAAGGAGAAAGACTCCTGCACTCTTTGGACATTCACAGGCAATTACGTTACTACTTGGATAAAACTAAGGCTTTCAGAAAATCTGATCGGCTCTTTGTAGCCTATGCTGCAGGATCACAAGGAAAAGCTATTTCAAAACAGACCATTTCAAAATGGATAGGACATTGCATACGTTTCTGCTACATGCATCATGGGAAACCGGTACCTGCTAACATTAGGTCCCACTCCACCAGGGCTACAGCTACATCAGCAGCCTTTCTCAGGAGGGTGCCAACCAAGGATATTCTGGAAGCTGCAACTTGAAGTTCAGTGCACACCTTCACCAAACACTGTCACTTACCTCTATATTCTAAGACTAAAGCTGGTTTTGCCACTGCAGTTTTGCAGGGCCTAATAGCTTCTTCTAACCCTGTTTAATTCCACCACCCATCCTTAGCTTTGGGATTCAACCCAAGTGTGATGACTGCAGCAGGGTAACACAATGAACATAGTACAGTTTTGTACCTACCATAAATGTAGATGTTCGAGTGTTAACCCTGCTGCAGTCCAGGTTACCCTCCCTCCATTTTTTTATATAGCTAATAATGTCGGATGCCTCTTGTATACCCCTGAGCAACCGACGCTGGACCAAGACTTTGGAACTCAGGCCGACTGCGGGGACCGCCTGACGGCAGGATAACCCAAGTGTGATGACTGCAGCAGGGTGAACACTCGAACATCTGCATTTATGGTAAGTACAAAACTGTACATCTAAAGTAGTTCATTTACTCTGCAACCTGTGGGTATCTGATCCGAGCCGGCAGCTTTCCAAGCTACAAGATCCAAGCTCCTAGCTCCTCCCCTACCCATAATCCCCTGCTACATGCTGTATTACCTCAGATCGTTTTTTTGCCGTGGCTGAAGCAGCTACCTTTGAAGAGCTCCTTGGCTTTTGGTGAGATAGTTACTTTTTCTTAAAGTTTTTCTCAACTGGGAAGATTGTGGTTTTAGTGTACGTGTGTGTAGTATCCCTGGGTTTTTTAGTCGTAGTTTAGATGCTCGTTAATTTTTATAGTTAGTTGTTTTTTCTGTGACACACCCCTCCCCCCTTAGTGTTTGGGTGTGCGTGTGTGTGAGTGTTAGGCAAAATGGCTGAAGGGCTCAAAGCCGTTTTTTCAAAGTGTACTGAGTGTGGCCATAAGCTTTTACCGGCTGATGGCCACTCTCAGTGCGTTTTATGCCTGGGGGTGGCCTATTTATCTACGGCCTGCCCAATATGTGCGGCCTTTAACCCCCGGGCACTTGGGGACAGGAAGAATAAGCTGATCCTTGCGGGCTTGCTTCCCCAGGAATTGGCTTCTTCTTCCTCTCCCGCTCAGGTTGCCTCGGCAGCCCCCGGTGCCTTCTGCACCCCCTGCTCAACCGGGGACTCAACCTCCCTCTTTGGGTTTGAGCTCGGAGGACTCTGGTGCCTCTTCCTCCAAAGAGAAGAGGCACTAGGACAAGGAAGGTCAGAAGTCTCACAAAAGGTGGGCTGAGACTCAACCCTCAGCCCCGCCATCTAAGCTGGCTAGGTCTCCCTCGAGGGTCTCCGGATCCTCCCCCTCTCGGCTCCGTGTGCCCAGTTTTTCGCCGGAGTACCAGTCTCCCTCGAGGTCGAGGTGGCCCTCCCGGCCTGCCTCAACGACTTCTAGGTTGACCAGATGCCTCACCGACGCGGACATGGATCGGATGATGCGTCGATTCGTACAGACCCAAATGCAGATGGGGGTGCTCTTGCCTCCCCCCCCCCCTGGGGGGAGTGCAGCCCCCATTTTTGCTCCGATCACTCCTTCTCCGACTCGTTTTCAGGTCTGAGTCATCGGATCCGGGCCCTTTCGGAGCCGGGGATTCGTCGGCGCCGATAGCTCTAGTCTCTTCACCGACTGTGCCCTCGAGCATGTCGGATCAGAGTTCTCGGGGCCGAGGGCTGAGCGTCAGATCCGTGTGAGTCAGTGTGTCTTCGGCGCCGCTGGGTTCAGAGCAAACCTCTCTCTCGGCTCCGACTGCATCGGTCCCGACCCCGATCCCTACCTCGGAGCCGAGAAGACTACTTTCGGAGCCTGGCGAGAGTAGTTCTCCTTCGGCTTTTGAGGTAGTGGAGAGGGTACTGTCGAGGTCCTCCAGGTCCCCGGTTTGGGCTTCGGATCCTCCCATACCCCCGCTGCATGTGGGTCTATCCTCCGTCATCCGACCATCGGGACAGCCTGCTCAAGCCCTCCAGCTGGTTCCCTTGGAGGAACAAGAACCCGTTGACGAACCCTTTTCGGACAGTCCCACCGAGGAGGTCCCTCTTAAACGTAGGTGTAAAAGGAGGCACCTGGACTCCCCTGAGTCCGTCACCACCGACACGGATTTAGATGAAGGGGAAGGTTCCCCAAGGTCACCCCCCGAAGATGTCTCCTTCGGAGACATCATGGAAATGTTGCGTATTAGAAGGGGGTGGTCTGCCCAAAAACCTTCCGCGGATGAATCCGTGTTTCTGGAGGCGTTTGAAGCAGGTCCGTCTACCTCCTGGGTGTCTCCTCCGGCTGACCCCCTGGTAGACTTAATTACTACCCGGGTGTGGAAGGAGCCCGACACCGTGGAGCCAATCCCGAGACGACCCGATAAAGTTCTTAGCCCCCCAGCGGATAGGCAGTCTTGGGCTTAGGGATCTCCTGTTGATGCCATGTTGGTGGTGGCTGCCACCAAGAGCGAACTCGCACAGGAGAGTTCTTCGGTTCACCCGCCGGATAAGGAATCTCGAGCGCTGGACCGCATTGGGAAGCGGATGTTTGCTTCAGCGACCTTCTCGATAAGGGCGCTGAACTATATGGCACATACCATTAGGCTACAGCTAGACTTGATTAAGGAATACGCTGCAGCCCCCCCGGAGTCCATGTCGGTCGAGGACAAGAATGTTTTTTCGACTCATATGCTCACTCTGAAATCCATATCTAACACATCCATGCGGCTACTCTCCCATGCTACGGAGGGAGCCGCTAGGGCCAGCGGAGCCGGGGTCATCTTGCGGTGTCACGCCTGGCTCCGTCTTTGCAATTTCACGGATCCCTTCAAGGCGTCCTTCGCAAATGCGCCCTTTGACGGGTCTTCGCTTTTCGGCAAGACCGTTCGCGAAATGCTGGTCCAAAGCGAGGACGGGAAGACGCTGTCTGCCATCGGAGTCCGCTTCTCTAATCCCCAACGATCCTTTTCAAGGAATCAGAGAGGGCAAAAGAAGCTGTGGTTCCGCAAGTCTCAGCAGTCACATCCAGCTTCGGACCCCTCGTCCTCTAGAGGCAGAGGAGGGCAAGGTGGGTGCCGGCCCAGAGGCAGAGGAGGACCGTGTAACTTCGGGTCTAGAGAACCTTTCTCGGACAGGCCCTCGCAGCAGCCCTGAGGGCTTACCCGGCTGTCCCTCTCCGGAGGCAGTCGGGGGGCGGTTGACGGAGCACCTGTCAAATTGGGAGTCCATTACGACAGATCGATGGGTGCTCCGTATCATATCCAGAGGTTATTCCATTCCCTTCATAAACCTACCCCCCACGACCAGACGCCTCCCCGATGTACCACCCGATCAGAGGGAGGCAGCGGCTTCAGAAGTGTTGAAGTTGCTAGAAAAAAGAGCCATCCAGCCAGTCCCCCCAGATCAGTCCGGATTGGGTTATTACTCCAGGTTCTTTTTGCTGCCAAAGACGACGGGGGACTTGAGACCCATCCTAGACCTTTCCGCTCTGAACCTGTTCATTCCCAAGGAGTAATTCCGGATGGTCACCCTCCAATCAATTCTCCCCTTCCTGCGGGAGAACGACTTGATGTGCTCTATAGACCTCAAGGATGCGTACTACCACATATTGATGGACAGATGATCCAGAAGGTTTCTCTGCTTCCGGCTGGGAGCCAGTCATCAGTTAAGGGTTCTTCCGATGTTCATCGTGCATACAGCTGCAGTAATCACAGATGGGTTTTCTGCCGTCAGGCAGGTCCTCGGTCGGCCGAATTCCAAAGTCTAGGTCCGGCGTCGGTTGTTGTCGCCTTCTTTCCTGACGTCAGTGCAACAGGGGTATATAAGACACCGCCGACGCCATATTCTTCAGTCTTTTTTGCCGCGCGGTACCTGAAGCAGAAGCAGTTCGCAAGTGCCAGTCGGCCAGCTCCTGAAATTACGAATAATTGGAAACCGAAGTCTTCTTTAAAGCTAAGTACCCCGTTGGGGAAACTTTTCTTGCCTCAGACCGATGTCCGACAAAGTTAACAGTTGTATTTCTTGTGGGAAGCAAATACCGCATAAGGATTTCCATTCCCTCTGCATACCTTGTTTAGGCCCAGACCACGACGTCTCGGCCTGTCGTTTTTGCGCTACTTTCAATAAACGCACTATTAAGCGTCAGGCGGAGTTCGCCCAGCACTTTTTTGGTAAAGTATTTGATTATAAAATGTCGTCGGATACTCCAGCTACCGTTTTGTCCAAAAAACACAAGGACAAAGACCGACACGCGAGGTCCGCGGTCTCCATTGACACCACGCCAAAACCGGCTACACGTGGTCCAGTTCTCAGTGAGGCGCCTACGCAGCCCCTGACTACTGACGACACTTCTTTGGCGGTGTCCTCTGTAACCGAGACCGCAGGTACCTCGGCCCATACCCAGACTACAACCACCGAAGCCACTGTGAGTGTTGAGCCTCCTAATGTGGACAGGTCCACTTCCACCCATGGTGTCTTTAGACCCTCATCTTCCTTCTCCATAAAGGCCTTTACTAAGTCCAAATCAGCCATGCATCACTAGAGGCCTGTTGCACAGGGCCCATCTCCAGGCCCCATGCCTAAAAAGCAGATGCTAAAAATGGCTGAGGATTTAATTACTCTTATCAGGGGTTCCCAACCCCCTCCAGACAAGAGACCCAGAGTGGAGGAAGCTTCTCCCTCTTCTGACCAGGACTCCATTTTTTCAGAACATTCTGATGAAGAGGAACACTCGTACTCCCCTTTTGAAGATTCGGATGCTGAGCAGTCCATTCCTTCTGTATCTCCCCCAGAGGATTTCTCTTTTGGGGAAACCTTGCACACCTTGAGGGAACACTTTCATTAGGAAGGCCAAGACTTTTCTGATTCCAAGAAAAGACTTAGGGAATTTCTTTTGTTACCTCAGCACAGACCTCTGGCGATACCTCCTGTCTTGGACATACTTGATGATGTTTACTCGGAGGCTTGCCTAAATCCGGATTCCCTGCCTCCTGCCCCAGTCAAGCCTGATAGGTACTACCGAGTTCCTAACTCTCACCAGTTTCTTTACAAAAGCCATAATGCTGACCCTGAAACCAGGCCCCAAGGGAATGAAGGCCTCTACTGCTAAGAATCCACTACCTTCCAAAAGAGAGTCTAGATCCTTAGAAAGGTGGGGAAAAAAAGGTATATACCTCGGCCACCTTAGCCATGAGGGCCTTAAATTGTCGGTTCCATATGCTTAAATATCAGCAGATGTCCTTCAAGAATGCAACTGCAGTCCTGACATATGGGTTGTCCTGCCTCAGGCAGCCCTTCGGTCGGCTGGATTCCAAAGTCTGGGTCCGGCGTCGGCCGATGTCGCCTACTCCCCGACGTCAGAGCGGCTGGGGTATAAAGGCATCCGCCGACGCCATCTTCTTCAGTCTTTCTTGCCGCGCGGTGCCCGAAGCAGAAGCAGTTCACAAGTGCCGGTCGGTCAGCTCCTGTGTTTTAGTTACCGAAGTCATCAAAAAGCTAAGTACCCCGTTGGGGAACATTTTTCTTGCCTTAGCCAATGTCAGAAAAAATTGAAAAGGTTAATTGTTTGTCTTGTGGTAAACAAATACCTCATAAGGACTTCCATTCTTACTGCCTTCCCTGCCTGGGCCCAGACCACGACGTCTCGGCCTGTGCTGCCTGTGCTCGCTTTAATAAGCGCACACTCGGGCGCCGGGCAGAATTGCCGAAGACTTTTTTGGCGAAAATTACACTTATATCATGCCGTCGGAACAACCGACAGCACATATTTCCAAAAAACGTAAGGACCGGGAACGACATCCTTGGCCCGCGTCGTCCACCGATACGACGCCTAAGCCTTCCGCGAGTGCATCGGTCTCTTCGGAGGTGGTAATTCAACTGCTCCAGGCCGACGACACCACTTTACCGCGTACTTCGGTCCCGGAGGTTTCCCCGGTGCCGGTTGTTGATTTTCCTCCCGAAACTGAAGCTCAAGATTTACCTGACACCATACCAGTGGATAAAGTTACTCCTGCACGTGGGGCAGCTAGGCCTCCGGTCTCCATGTCCATCAAGGCCTACACATGTGCTAAGGCTGCCAGCCAGGCTAAGGCCTATCCTCCTAAAACTTTTTCCCAGGGCCCCTTTTTTGATAAACAGATCATGACCCTAGCTGCAGATCTAATCTCTCTAATCAGAGGTTCTCAGTCGCATCCAGACAGAGGTTCTCCGCCTCCTGCAGATAAAAGGCCTAGGACTGAGCAGCCAGATACCCTCTCTTCAGATGAGGCCTCTAGGGATTCAGAGCACTCAGATACCCAGGAAGAATCCTTCCAGGCATATGAGGACTCTGATGCTGAGGAATCAATTCCTTCTGCCTCTCCTCCAGAGGATATTTCTTTCGGAGAAGTTCTCCACTCCATGAGAGAACATTTTCAGTGGCAGGGCCAGGAATTTTCTGACTCCAGGAAAAGGCTACGTACCTTCCTTAAGTTACCCCAGCACAGACCATTAGCTTTTCCTCCAGTGTTGTATGTCTTGGATGATGTTTACTCAGACTCCAGTGCTTCCCCTGATTCTCTCCCTCCTGCTCCTGTCAATCCAGACAGATATTACAGGGTTCCTGAAACTCATAAGCATCTCTTTAAAGCCCACACTGTGGATCTAGAAACTATTTCTCAGGGGCCCAAAGGAGTGGCTACTTCCTCGGCCAAAAACCCTTTGCCCGCAGACAGGGAATCAAGGTCCCTGGAGAGATGGGGCAAAAAAGTTTATACCTCTTCCACCCTTGCCATGAGGTCACTTAACTGTCTTTTTCATATGTTTCATTACCAGGATTACTTAATGGATGATTTGCAGAAAAAGCTAGCCTCTCCTGAGCCTATAGATAGAAAGGCATTGCAGGATTTGGTTCATAACACTCGGCAGGTTAGCAATCATTTTCTTCAGTGTGGTTATGATGCATTGGAAGCTTCATGTAAGGCAGCTATGACAGGGGCCGTTATACGTAGACATGCTTGGCTGAAAGAACAGCCGCTGCCAGACCATGTTAAAGTAAATCTCCTAGATGCACCTCTGGAAAAACAGAAGCTTTTTGGTGCTAATGCACAGGATGTGTTGAAGTCTATTGAGGAAAAGGCTAAATCAGTACAGTCAGTCAAGGATTTCCTCCAGGTTCAGCCACCCAGATTCAGCAGGAATTGGCCTTCAAAGAATTGGTCCTTTCCAGACACTGACAAGTTTCAAAGGGGAAAAAACAGGTGTGCTCGAGGTAGAGGGCAATACCGAGGCTCCTACAGGGGCCGCCATTGGCAACCACCAAATCAGAGAAGTGGCGCAGGGAGTTCAGCTGCACCACAGGGACAATCACAATGACTTGACTTTCACTCCGCCGACCAAGGCTCAAAGAGAAGCACCTCTAGGCGGAAAATTATCCTTTTTCTCAAAGAACGGTCACATTTTAACCAAGGACAAATGGATTCTGGACATAGTAGACAAAGGTTACAGGTTCCACTTCTATACCTTACCAACGAGACAAGGTATGCCAAACCTGCCACAAAATCAAAGGGCAGAGGCACTCATACAAGTTTCAAAGCTGTTACAAATAAAAGCAATAGAAAAGGTTCCTCCTCAGGAACAAGGCCAGGGATTCTATTCAAGACTGTTCCTTGTTCCAAGAAAAGAAAAGCAATGGAGACCTATACTGGACTTGTCCGCTCTAAACACTTTTCTCATTGTGCCAAAATTCAAAATGCTGACTTTACAGCAACTCCTTCCCATGCTGGGCAAGGGGTCTTGGCTGGTTACTCTGGACCTCAAGGAGGCATACCTGCATGTCCCAATCAGACACAGTTGCAGAAGATACCTCAGATTTCTTGCAGGGTCAGAGCATTATCAATTCTCAGCATTGCCGTTTGGCTTATCTACTGCGCCCAGAGTATTCACGAAATGCCTGGCATCAGTAGTTGCACATTGCAGGCTCCAGGGGATTCAAATATACCCTTACCTAGACGACTGCCTTATACAAGCAGACAGCAAACAAATCTTGATAAGAAACTTGGACTATGTCATTCAATTACTACAGGCTTTGGGATACACAGTCAACATTCAAAAATCAAGACTACTGCCATCCCAACAGATTATTTTTCTAGGAGCCAAATTGGACACACAATCACAAATGGCTTTCCTCACAGAGGAGAAACAAGAACATTTACCAGATTACTTCAAAAGCCTAGCAAAGCTCACCCAGCTGACCGTAAGGAAAATCCTGCAGGCCATGGGGTTCATGGCATCTTGCATTCTTCTGGTACCTCTGGCAAGACTACACATGAGAAAGCTACAATGGTACCTAAAAAGCTTATGGTCTCAACACAGCCACAATCTAGAAGACATAATACCACTCATTCCATGCCTGCAAAGGGAATTTTTGTGGTGGGCTGAAGCAAGTCATTTAAACAAAGGCATGTCTTTCAACAAACCTCTAGCAAGTCAAACCATTACAACAGACGCCTCAGATCATGGATGGTGGGCGCACATGGAGAGCAGATGCATTCAAGGGCAATGGACTCCCAGGGAAATGCATCTGCGCATAAATCAAAAAGAGATGTTGGCAGTGATACATGCAATCGAGGCCTTTGGGAAATCCCTTCAACAAGGTCATCTGCTAATAAGGACAGACAACACCACTGTCATGTGGTATATAAACAAGCAGGGAGGCACTCACTCTTTCCCTCTCTGCAGACTAACAATGACTCTTTGGGAAAAGTCCCTGAAACTGAACATCCACTTGCAATCCCAGTTTGTTCCAGGCAAGGACAATGTTCTGGCGGACAGGCTGAGCAGAAATTTCTTGGATCCGCACGAATGGATGCTGCATCCACACATTTTCTCTCAAATAACAGGTGCATGGGGAAGACCGGACATAGATCTCTTTGCTTCTCACCTCAGTCATCACCTGGAGAAGTTCTGTTCAAGGACACACCATCCTCTAGCCTGGAGAACAGATGCTCTCTCCTTCAGCTGGAATTCCCTAACAATTTATGCATTCCCTCCTCTACCATTACTGACCAAGGTGTTACTGAAGACCAAAGCAGAACAACCAAAAGGAATTTTGATAGCTCCAGACTGGCCAAGGCAGCACTGGTATCCATTGCTACTGAGCATAACTCACACCAAACCGTGGCCCTTGCCTCAATGGCCTCTGCTTCTAACTCAGCACAATTACAGGACTGTTCATCAAAACCTTGCAAACATTGCAGCTGACAGCTTGGAGGGTTCCATGACTTTCACCCATATCTCTCTTTCCGAAAAAGTACAAGAAATCTTGCTGGAAGCACGCAGACCTTCCACCAGAAAAACCTATTCAGCCAAGTGGAAGAGATTCATCATCTGGAATGCCAACAACGGTCAGGATGCATCAGTAGTGAGCATACCACAGATATTAGAATACTTGGCAGAAATGTTTCATAGTGGCCTCTCCTATTCTTCCATAAAAATTCACGCTTCAGCAATCTCAGCAAAATACAACTGTGACCCACCTGTATTTTCGCATCCCTTGCTAAGACAGTTTCTAAGAGGGATAAAGAATATCAAACCTCCCAGAAAACCACCAGTACCTGCATGGGACCTCAATTTCGTCTTGGAAAAATTAACTCTTCCTCCTTTTGAACCAGCAGCATCTTCAGAAATGCAATTTCTCTCCTGGAAAACGGTTTTCCTGTTTGCAGTTACCTCAGCAAAAGAGTCTCGGAGATACAGGCCCTCATGGCAGTACCTCCCTTTCTCATTTTTCATCAGGACAGAGTATCTCTAAGAACCAATCCTTCATTCATGCCAAAAGTGATATCCAGGGTGTCTCTAAATCAAGTAATTCACCTGCCTACTTTCTTTCCCAATCCTCAAAATAAGGGGGGAAAGCTGCTGCACACATTGGACATACACAGACAATTACGCTACTACTTGGACAGAACAAAGACCACCAGAAAGTCTGACCAACTATTTGTAGCTTATGCTGCTGGAGTGCAAGGAAAGGCAATCTCCAAACAAACAATTTCAAAATGGATTGGACACTGCATCAGATTCTGTTACTCTTTCCATGGAAAAGGTGTGCCAGCCAATATTAGGCCACACTCCACCGGAGCTATAGCCACATCCACAGCCTTTCTAAGAGGAGTGGCTACAAAGGACATTCTAGAGGCTGGTACATGGAGCTCCGTGCATACATTTACCAAACACTACAACCTGCCTTTATACTCCAGATCCCGAGCAGGCTTTGCCTCGGCAGTCCTGCAGGGCATTTTAGCTACACTATCCCTTTCTTGGATCCTACCACCCCCAGCTTGGCTATGGTATTCAACCCATATGTCAGGACTGCAGTTGCATTCTTGAAGGACATAGTACAGTTTTGTACCTACCATAAATGTAGATGTCCGATAGATATGCAACTGCAGTCAGGTTTTCCCGCCCTCCTACCCCTCTGCAATTTTCCTTTTGGGTCCATTCCCCCTTTCCTCTATTAGCTGGGGATATCTGTTATGGTGTATCTGTTTATTACTGTTGTGCATGTCTGGAATTTTTTATCCATTCACCAAATTTAGCCTTCTTTGGAGGGCACCTGGCATCTGGGGCAAGAAACACTGAAGAAGATGTCGTCGGCGGATGCCTTTATACCCCAGCCGCTCTGACGTCAGGGAGTAGGCGACATCGGCCGACGCCGGACCCAGACTTTGGAATCCGGCCGACCGAAGGGCTGCCTGAGGCAGGACAACCCATATGTCAGGACTGCAGTTGCATATCTATCAGACATCTACATTTATGGTAGGTACAAAACTGTACTTTTCTGTTATCACAATTAAGAAATAAAATGTCTCAACCTGAACAACCAGATTTGAAGGAGTTGCAGGATATGATGCGTAGTGCAGAACAAGTGGGTAAACGCACCTTACAATGTGGCTATGATGCCCTAGAGGCCTCAAGTAGAGCTGCTGTGACAGGATCAATCATTTGTAGACATGCCTGGCTTAGGGAACAAACCTTGCCTGACCATGTTAAAGCTAAGCTACTAGATGCTCCTTTACAAAAGGATGTACTATTTGGTACTAATGCTGAGGAGATACTACGGAAAATGGAAGAAAACGCTAAATCTATGCAAACTGTCAAAGCTTTTCTACAGGTTCAACCACCACGTTTTAGCAGAAATTGGCCTTCAAAGAACTGGTCCTTTCCAGCCACGGACAAGCCACAAAGAGGTAGATACAGGCGCACAAGGGGCAGAGGACAATCTCAAGGATCATGTAGAGGCAGACAATGGCAAACTCCAGCACCAAGAGGTGGCGAAGACAGTGCACAGCAATACAGGAAACAAACCCAATGACTTCCCCATTTTCATGCCAAGCAAGTCTCAGCTGACAGCACCCTTGGGAGGAAAGCTGGCATTATTTACAAGAAATTGGCATATTATCACAACAGACAAATGGATCCTGGACATTATAAACAGAGGCTACAGATTTCATTTTCACACTCTTCCAAAAATGAGAGGCATGCCGAACCTGCCACACAATCAAAGGGCAGAGGCTCAAATACAAATTTCAAAGCTTATGGCCATGAAAGCTATTCAAGAGGTAACTACTCACCAACAAGGTCAAGGCTTTTATTCCAGACGTTTTCTGGTACCAAGGAAAGGAACAGACTGGAGACCCATTTTGGACTTATCCATCCTAAACACATTTTTACTCGTACCAAAATTCAAGATGCTCACATTACAGCAGCTTCTTCCCATGCTGGGCAAGGAGTTTTGGCTGGTAACATTGGACCTCAAGGAGGCATACCTGCATGTCCCAATCAGACAAAGCTGCAGAAGATACCTCAGATTTCTTGCAGGTTCAGTCCACTATCAATTCTCTGCATTGCCCTTTGGCTTATCTACTGCGCCCAGAGTATTCACGAAATGCCTGGCATCAGTAGTTGCCTACTGCAGACTTCAAGGGATACAAATTTACCCTTATTTGGATGACTGCCTGATCCAAGCGGACAGCAAGCACATACTTCTGGAACATCTGGCTTATGTAACACGGTTATTGAATTCTCTGGGATACACAGTCAACAGAGAGAAATCCAGGCTAACACCATCTCAGAAAATAACTTTCCAGGGTGCCAACTTGGACACAAACACCCAGATGGCCTATCTTACGCCAGAAAAACAAGGACAACTAACTCATTTCTTCAAAATACTAGCAAATTGTACCAGGCTCACTGCAAGAAAAATCCTGCAGGCTCTGGGCTTCATGGCATCTTGCATTCTTCTAATCCCATGTGCAAAGTTGCATATGAGGAAACTTCAATGGTTCCTAAAAAACCTATGGTCTCAACACAGCCACAGTTTGGAAACAATAATACCAATAATCCCATGTTTGCAAAAGGAATTTCTATGGTGGGCCCAAGCATGCCAAGCAAACACAGGTCTTCCATTCTGCAAGCATCAAGCAAATCAAGTCATCACAACAGACGCCTCAGACTACGCCTGCGGGGCGCACATGACAGACAGGTGCATTCAGGGCAAATGGTCCCAAAAGGAAAAGCACCTTCACATCAATCAAAAAGAAATGCTAGCAGTGATAAATGCAATTACAATTTTCAAGGACCTCCTGCATCCAGGGCAATTATTGATAAGAACAGACAACACCACAGTAATGTGGTACATAAACAAGGTGGAACACATTCATACCCCCTGTGCAGGATAGCCATGTCACTTTCGAACTTGGCTCTGAAATGGCAAATCGAACTTCAAGCACAGTACTTGCCAGGATTGGAAAACACGCTGGCAGACAATCTAAGCAGAAATATGACAGATCCACACGAATGGAAGTTGCATCCTCAAGTGTTTACAAAGATAATCCAAGCGTGGGGAAGACCAGACATAGATCTCTTCGCCTCCCACAGGAATCATCAATTGAAAAAGTTCTGTTCAAGGATCTTTCATCCTAAGGCCTGGAGAGCAGACGCCCTTTCTTTCAGTTGGGCAGCATGGACAGTTTACGCTTTCCCACCTTTGCCTCTTCTGCCCAGGGTGCTCTTGAAAGCAAGAGCAGACAGACCGAAGATGATACTGATTGCTCCAGACTGGCCAAGACAACACTGTTACCCACTCCTGAGGAGCCTAACACATACTCCTCCCTGGACCCTACCTCTAATGCCTCTTCTACTGACTCAGCACAGCTACAAAACTCTTCACAGTCAGCTGAAAACACTCAATCTGGCTGCATGGAAAATTCCTTAACACCACAACAGACCCTACTCTCCAAAGAGGTACAGGATGTCATTTTGGAGGCCAGAACGCCATCTGCTAGAAAGGCTTACTCCGCAAAATGGAAACGGTTTTGCGCTTGGAATGAGAAAAAAGGCCAGGATCCTAGAAAACTGAATTTGCCTCAGATATTACAGTATCTAGCCGAGCTGTTGAACAGTGGACTTTCATTTTCTTCCATCAAAATTCATGCCTCAGCCATTTCTGCAGAATACAACACTGATCCACCCTTATTCTCTCACCCACTTTTAAGACAGTTCCTCAGAGGAGCTAAGAATATAAGACCTCCAATTAAACAACCAATACCAGCCTGGGATCTTAACTACATTCTAGAAAAATTAACATTACCTCCCTTTGAACCAGCTGCCTCAACAGATTTGCAATATTTGTCCTGGAAAACACCTTTCCTTCTGGCCATTACCTCAGCTCGTAGGGTTTCGGAACTACAAGCCCTCATGGCTGTGCAGCCCTTTCTCATCTTCCATCAGGACAGGGTTTCCCTACGAACCAACCCGTCATTTATGCCTAAGGTAGTATCCAGGGTAGCTTTAAATCGGGCCATACACTTACCTACCTTTTACCCCAATCCTCAAAACAAAGGGGAAAGGCTGCTACATTCCTTAGACATCCATAGACAGCTACGTTACTATTTGGACAGAACACAGCCCTTCAGGAAATCAGAACAACTTTGTGTCCTATGCTGTAGGAGCTCAAGGGAAGCCAATTTCCAAACAGACAATTTCAAAATGGATAGGCCATTGCATACAGTTTTGTTACTCCTTTCATGGCAACCCTGTTCCTACAGGCATCAGATCCCACTCTACAAGGGCCACAGCTACCTCTAGAGCCTTCCTCAGAGGAGTTCCTACCAAAGATATTTTGGAGGCAGCCACTTGGAGTTCTGTGCATACCTTCACAAAACACTACCACCTGCCTTTATACTCCAAAACTAGAGCAGGCTTTGCCAGTGCTGTGTTGCAGGGCATTCTGGCTGCTCCCAGTTCCACCTAGTGACTGCCACCCTGTGTGTAGCTTTGGGATTCTACCCATCTGTGATTACTGCAGCCGTATGCACGATGAACATAGTACAGTTTTGTACCTACCATAAATGTAGATGTTCGAGTGCTAATACAGCTGCAGTACAGGTTTCCCTCCCTCCTTCCCCTCTTGGTAAAGGCCTAGTGGCTAACACCTCCTCATACAACCTGATTGGGTTATCCTTCTATGGTGCATTTGCTTGCAACTACTGATTTTTGATTATATTGCATTGCTTGACTATATATATATAGATATAGATATATAGATATAGATATATAGATATATAGATATAGATATATAGATATATAGATATATAGATATATATATATAATTTATGTATTGCCTTCCTTCTTGGGGCACCTGACATCTGGGGCAAGAAAGACTGAAGAATATGGCGTTGGCTGTGTCTTATATACCCCTGTCGCACTGACGTCAGGAAAGAAGGGCGACAGCAACCGACGCCGGACCTAGACTTTGGAATTCGGCCGACCGCGGACCCGCCTGATGGCAGAAAACCCATCTGTGATTACTGCAGCTGTATTAGCACTCGAACATCTACATTTATGGTAGGTACAAAACTGTACTTTCGGCCTCACCTCAGCCCCCAGGGTGTTCACCAAAGTCATGGCAGTGGTTACAGCCCACCTGAGACTTCAGGGCATTCAGGTCTTCCCGTACCTAGACGACTGGCTCCTTACCGCCGCCAACAGGCATCAGCTCTGCGTGGCAAGAGATTACGCTCTGACTCTTGCCCAGAGTTTAGGCATCTCAGTGAATCTACAGAAATCCTTTCTTTGCCCCGTTCAGGTCCTGGAGTTCATAAGGGGCCAGGTTGGATACCTGTATCTCTCGAGCTACTCTAACTTCAGACAGGCTGAGCAGCTTGTCGTTTCAGGTACTAGCCCTTCTTAAGAGTCCTGCTCCGGCGGCGGAGTTAGTCCTGAGGGCACTAGGGTCTATGGCAGCGGCGATCAGTCTCTTCCTTCATGCACATCTGCGGATGAGGGTATTGCAGTGGACCCTTCAAGTTCAGTGGTCGCTATTACTCCACCCGTTGAACACTCTGATACCACTGAGCAGAGTTTGCAAGGACTCCCTTCTTTGGTGGCTCCACGCGCGCGAACTGAGGGAAGGGAGACCGTTTGTGATTCCTCCTCCCCAAGCCACGTTGACCACAGATGCTTCTCGCCTCGGGTGGGGGGGGCATTGTTCGGGCAGAACCATCCAATGCACGTGGACTTTCCTAGAGACCGCTTTGCATATCAGTGTCTTAGAGATGAGGGCGGTGCTTCTAGCGTTGCAAGCTCTCCACGACTTTCTCCCTCTGGGGACTATTGCAATCCAGACGGACAACATGTCAGTAGTCTGGTACATAAACAAGCAGGGAGGAACCAGGTCTTACCCCCCTTTTTCGAGAGGCTGTGAGAGTTTGGTAATGGGCGATATCCACCAACCGGTTTCTGGTAGCAACGCACATTCCGAGACGGTCCAACATATTAGCGGACAAACCTAGTCGAGTAATTCTCACTCCGTACGAGTGGTCTCTCAATCCATCTGTTGTGAAGCAGATTGGCCTTGCTGCGATCTTTTTGCTTCTCCATTAAACACAAAATGCAGCGAGTACTTCGCAATACTTCCCCCCAAAGGGGAAAATCCCGGAGGCACTCTAGTTCATGCCTGGCCTCCCAGTCTCCTTTATGCTTATCCCCCCCCTCCCGCTTATGATAAAGTTCATACAGAAAGCCTGTCTGTTGGGGAGCAGAGTTATCCTCATAGCCCCATTCTGGCCTCGCCAGATCTGGTTCCCTTATCTGCGGTCTTGCAGTGCGACTCCTCCATGGATACTGGATCCCATTCCAGACCTGATCTCGCATCCTGCAGGATACCAAACCCCGAACTTGGTGAAGCTCAAGCTTGCGGCTTGGTTGATCCAGTTCCACTGATGGCAAGGACTCCTGGTATCTCATCTCCTGTGAAGGCCATACTGGTCGCGGCTCATAAGCCGGATACCAGAAAAATTTACAATAGTAAATGGAAATGTTTCTCCATCTGGGCTAAAGACAAGGGCCTGGATCCGTTTACAGTTCCTATTCCAACTATTCTGGACTTCCTGTCGCTGATTTTTCGGCAGGGAGCAAGTGATTCTACGGTTCGGGTGCAGTTGGCAGCCATCTCCCATTTTCATGTAGGAGGTGGCTTAGGGTCCTTGGCATCTACAAAATTATGCAAAACTTGCTTGCGGGGCATCTTTCTTTTGAAGCTGCCTGTGAAAGCTGTAGTGCCCCCATGGGATTTGACTTTAGTCCTACAAGCCCTGACAAGTCCACCCTTTGAGCCTGCGGCCTCTGTTCCGTTAAAATTCTTGTTTTAGAAAACTGCCTTTTTGGTGGCTATTACTTCGGCCAAGAGGGTTTCAGAACTTCAAGCACTGTGTATGAAACCCCCTTACCTCATTTTTCACAAGGATAGAGTGTCCCTCAGGACTAACCCGTCTTTCTTACCTAAGGTGGCTTCATAGTCAAATATCAATCGATCAATAAATATACCCGTGTTCTTCCCAAATTTTCAGAATAGAGGGGAATACAAATTGCATAAACTGGATGTACACAGACAAATGTGATTTTGCTTGCACAGGACTAAGGATTTTCGCAAGTCGGACCAGTTGTTTGTGTCCTTTGCAAAATCAACCATGGGTAGAGCCATTTCCAAAGTGACCGTAGCAAATTGAATTTGTCAGTGCATAATTCACGGGTATATATCTTCAGGCAAACCAGCTCCTATTGGAATTCACGCTCATTCTACAAGGTCTATGGCCACCTCAGCAGCCTTTTGGTCCAGGGTGCCCTTGGACGACATATGTTCAGCAGCTACCTGGTCCTCTTCTCATATGTTCATTTCTCATTATAAACTAGATATAATTTCGAGAGGTAGGGCTTCCTTTGGCTCCGCGGTGCTTCGGAATATCCTTCCGTAAAGGCCACCCAGGTTTTTTCCTAGGTAGCTGGGGACTCTGTCCCACAGGTTGCAGAGCAAATGAAGTAACTACTTCAGATAAAGAAGTTATGTACTCACCATAACGTTCCATCTGAGTTAGATACTTCATTTGTCTGCAACCAACCCCCCTGCCATCCCCCAAACCTTTGTCAGGATCTCTGGTCACCTGAAATTCTCTTGTCAGGAGGTTAGATCTGGTGTATTCCTCTGTCGAGGTTATGAGTTGTGTGATGGGGCAAAAATCGATCTGAGGTAATACAGCATGTAGCAGGGGATTATGGGTAGGGGTGGAGCTAGGAGCTCGGATCTTGTAGCTTGGAAAGCTGCCGGCTCGGATCCAATACTCACAGGTTGCAGACAAATGAAGTACCTACTCAGATGGAACGTTATGGTGAGTACATAACTTCTTTTTTATCCTGCTGCCAGGCTACCCGCAGTCGGCCTGAATTCCAAAGTCTTGGTCCGGTGTCTGTTGCTGTCGCCTCTTCCCTGACGTCAGTGCGCCAGGGGGTATAACAGATACAGCCGACGCCATTTTCTTCAGTCTTTCTTGCCGCGCGGTGCCCGAAGCAAAAGCAGTTCGCACGTGCCGGTTGGCCGACTCCTGAGATTTTCAAAGGCGAATTTCAGATCCGAAGTCTTCATTAAAGCTAAGTACCCCGTTGGGGAAACTTTTTTTCTTGCTCCAGACCGATGTTTATTAATTGGTTAACAATTGTATTTCTTGTGGGAAGCAAATACCTCATAAGGATTTTCATTCTTACTGCATTCCTTGCCTAGGCCCTGGTCACAACGTTGTTAGCTGTCGGTTTTGCGCTAGATTTAACCAACACACTACTAAGCGTAGGTACGATTTTGCCTTTCATTATTTTGGCCGAAGATTCAATTATATAATGCCGTCTGAACAGCCGACGACCGGAGTTTACAAAAAGTGCAAAGAAAAAGAAAAGGACAGGCATCCGAGGTCCAAAACCGACGAGGCTACCACTAAGCCAGTCGCTGGTTCTCATTGAGGTGCTTTCGCAGCACCTGACGCCCACTGCCTCAGAACCACAGGCCATTGCCGACTCCCACGTGGAGCCAACTAGGCCTCTGAATACTCGAGGTATTGGACACTCGCTGAGCAGGCATCGGCTTCTGAGGGTGTTTTCAGACCTACACAGTTATATGTTAAGCCAACCTCAGCTTCAAAGACTAAAGCAGCTCTAAAGACAAAGAAACAAGTACAGCATTCTCCTGGACAGACTTCCATGCCTAAAAAACAGATGCTCAAAATGGCCTAAGACCTAATTACCTTGAGATCAGGGGTTCCCATCCCCCTCCTGATAAGAGGCCTAGGCAAGAGACAGAATATGAATCTTCTGATCAGGTTTCCATCTCCTCTGACTCCTCCTCTGAGCAGGAATACTTTCTTCCTCCCTATGAGGATTCTGATGCTGAAAAATCTATCCCTTCAGCCTCTCCTCCTGAGGATTATTCATTTGGGGAAACCCTGCATACCATGAGGGAGCACTTCCACTGGGAGAGCCAAGACTACTCAGAATCAAAGAAAAGGCTTAGAGGTTTTCTTTTACTACCTCAGCACAGGCCTCTTGCTATTCCCCCTGTGTTAGGCATTGTGGATGATGTTTTTTCAGAGTCCAGCCTTTCTCCTGACTCTTTACCCCCTGCCCCTCTTAAACCCAGACAGATACTACAGGGTTCCGGATTCACACACATTTCTTTGTAAAAACCCTGCTGCTGACCCAGAAACCATTTCTCAGGGTCCCAAAGGGGTCAAGGCTTCCACTGCAAAAAAACCTATTCCCTCTGATAGGGATTCAAGGGCACTAGACAGATGGGGGAAAAAGGTTTACACTTCTGCTACTTTGGCTGTGAGGGCTTTAAACTGTCAATTTCATATGCTTAAATATCAGCAATATTTAATGTCACTGCTTAAACAGAAAATGTTGACTAATTCTGATTGTGCAGAATATAAGGAAATGCAGGATTTATTGCATGCAACTGAACAAGTAGGAAATCATACATTGCAGTGTGGTTTTGATTCTCTGGAGGCCTCTTGCAGGGCCGCAGTTACGGGTTCTGTCATTAGGAGACATGCTTGGTTAAAGGAACAGAATCTGCCTGATCATGTTAAATTATTAAATGCTCCATTACAGCATGATACTTTATTTGGTGTTAAAGCAGAGGAGGTGTTGAAGAAAATGGAGGACAAAGCGAAATCTATGCAAACAGTAAAGGATTTCTTACAGGTACAGCCACCCAGATATAGCAGGAACTGGCCTACAAAAAATTGGTCCTTTCCAGTGTCAGACAGGCCACAAAGAGGCAGGTACAGACGCTCCAGAGGCAGATCCCAGCCCCAGGGCTCATACAGGCCTAAACTGTGGGGTGCTTCTACCTCTAGAAGCAGAGAAGACAAATCACAGCCATACAGGAAACAGTCCCAATGACTTTCCTCTGCCAGCACCAAGCACTTATCTTTTGGCAGCCCCCTTGGGGGTAAAACTAGCACTTTTTTCTCAGAATTGGCACAGGATCACCCAGGACAAATGAGTCTTGAATATAGTGTCCCAGTGCTACAGGTTCCACTTTCACACCCTGCCAAGGGCAAAAGGTATGCCAGACCTGCCACACAATCAATGGGCAGAGGCGCAAAAACAAGTTTCATCCCTCACGGACATGAGGGCCATTCAGCAAGTACCACAGCAAGAGCAGGGACAAGGATTTTACTCACAACTTTTCTTGGTACCCAGAAAGGACAAAGCCTGGAGACCAATACTGGACCTGTTTATTCTAAATACTTTTCTGGATGTTCCAAACTTCAAAATGTTGAGACTGCAGCAGCTTCTGCCCATGCTGGGCAAGAAGGCTTGGCTTGTAACTTTGGACCTAAGAGGCATACCTGCATGTACCAATCAGACAATCTTGCAGAAGATACCTCAGATTCATAGCTGCTCAGTGCACTATCAATTCTCTGCACTGCCCTTTGGCTTATCTACTGCGCCCAGGGTCTTCATAAAATGCCTGGCACCAGTAATTGCATTTTGCAGACAAAGAGGAATTCAAATATATCCTTAGTGGGAAGACTGCCTTATTCAAGCAGAGAACAAGGACATTCTACTAAAACATCTGGCGTTTATAAAAAGATTATTAATGTGCCTAGGGTACACAGTAAATGAAAAGAAATCAAAACTAGTACCCTCTCAAGAGGTAATATTCCTGGGTGCAAGCTTAAATACAACTGCCCAGATGGCTTATCTCACACCAGACAAAGGCAACTGACTTCTTACTTCAAAATGTTGGCAACAAAGACCCAGTTAACTGCAAGAAAAATTCTGCAGGCTTTGGGCTTCATGGCATTCTGCATTCTACTAATTCCATATGCCAGACTGCATATGAGGAAACTACAATGGTATCTAAAAAGTGTTTGGACTCAACATTGCCACAGCCTGGAAACATTAATTACTCTCCTTCCTTGCCTGCAACAGGAGTTTCGATGGTGGCGCAGGCCTGTCACAACAAGGGACAGCCATTCAGCCAACCCACAGCCAGACAGACAATAACAGATGCATACGGTTATGCCTGGGGGGGCCCACATGGCAGTAAAATGTATTCAGGGCACATGGCCCACAAGCCAAAGGCATCTTCATATCAATCAAAAAGAGATGTTGGCTGTTCAGAATGCCCTGACAGCTTTCAAGGATCTACTCCATCCAGGACAACTTCTGATGAGGACGGACAATACTACAGTCATGTGGCACATAAACAAGCAGGGAGGCACACATTCCTACCACCTCTGCAGACAAGCCACGACTTTGTGGGACACAACATTGACTTATCAAGTACACCTGCAAGCACAATTCCTGCCAGGAAAGATAAATACTCTGGCAGACGAATTAAGCAGAAACCTCACGGATCCCCACTAGTGGAAACTGGATCCACAAGTCTTCAGCATGATTATAAAAGAATGGGGATGCCCAGACATAGATCTATTTGCCTCCCCCCACAACTGCCAACTATAGAGATTCTGCACAAGGACTTATCACAAGCAAGCATGGAAAGTGGATGCTCTAGCTGGGAAACCTTAACAGTTTATGCCTTTCCTCCTCTGCCTCTCCTCCCCAAGGTACTCCTAAAGGTCAGACAAGAGAAGCCAAAAATTATTCTGATTGCCCCAGACTGACTCTGTCAGCACTGGTACCCAATCCTAAAGAGCTTGTCTCAAGGCCCAGCCTGGACATTACCTCTAATTCCTCACTTACTGACCCAACAAAACAATCAGATCCTGCACAGCCAACTCAGGGCCCTAAATCTGGCAGCATGGCGGATAATGTAGCCATTCAGAGCACACCTCTCTCTAAAGCAGTAATGGATGTTATTTTGGAGGCCAGGAGGCCCAGTACCAGAAAATCTTATGCAGAAAAATTAGAGATATTTTGTGTTTGGAACCAGGCACAAGGAATTGACACGTTTTACCAAATATTCCTCAGGTTTTGCAATACCTAACTGAGATGCTGGACAAAGGCCTATCCTTTTCATCAATTAAAATCCATTCCTCTGCCATTTCAGCTCATTACAATACGGAACCACCTATTTTTTCTCATCCATTGCTAAGGCAGTACCTCAGAGGGGCCAAAAATATAAGACCCCCAATGGAGAGCACCAATATCTGAATGGAACCTCAACTATGTCTTGGAAAAACTCACACTACCGCCATTTGAGCCAGCCAATACAGCTGAGATAAAATTCTTATCATGGAAAACAGCTCTGCTCCTAGCAATAACCTCTGCAAGACGAGTGTCAGAGTTACAGGCACTCATGGCTGTGGAACCTTCTGTCATTTTCCATCCAGACAGGGTTTCTCTGAGGACGAACCCGACTTTTATGCCTAAGGTAGTGTCCAGTGTGGCCCTTAACCAAACCATTCATTTGCCCACTTTTTATCCAAACCCACAGAATAAGGGTGAGAGACTCCTACATTCTTTGGACATGCACAGACAGCTACGCTTCTACTTGGACAGAACTAAAGCTTTCAGAAAGACTGAGCAACTCTTAGTGGCATATGCTGCAGGATCACAAGGAAAAGCAATCTCTAAGCAGACTATTTCAAAATGGATAGGTCAATGCATTTGTTTCTGCTATGCACAACATGGCAAATCAGTGCCTAAGGGCATTAGGCCACATTCAACCAGAGCAGCATCCACTTCAGCAGCCTTCCTCAGAGGAGTACCAACCAAAGACATTTTAGAGGCTGCAACTTGGAGTTCATTGCACACTTTTACCAAGCACTACCACTTACCTCTTTACTCTAAATCCAGAGCAGGCTTTGCCACTGCAGTTCTGCAGGGCCTTATAGCCCGTCCTAATCCTAGTTAGATCCAGCCACCCAACCTCAGCTTTGGGATTCAACCCAAGTGTAATGACTGCAACAGTGAAACACGAACATAGTACAGTTGTGTACCTACCATAAATGTAGATGTTCAAGTGTATTCACTGTTGCAGTCCAGGTTACCCACCCACCATCCCCCTTTTCTTTGCTGGAACTTATCTGTACTTCTCTGTCCTATACAACCTATGTGGTGTATTTGCTGTTAGATGAAGGAAATGTTTACTTTAGTGCATGCATATTTATTGGCATAATTTTTAACCTATCATTGTGGGGCAAGAAAAACTGAAGAAAATGGTGTTGCTGCATTTTTTATACCCCTGCTGCACTGACGTCAGGGAAGAGGCGACAGCAACAGACGCCGGACCAAGACTTTGGAATTCAGGCTGACTGCGGGTAGCCTGCCAGCAGGATAACCCAAGTGTAATGAGAGCAACAGTGAATACCCTCGAACATCTACATTTATGGTAGGTACACAACTGTACTTTTTGTGCCTTGTTCAACACCTGAACCATTTGTTGTCGGGCCCTTATTGTCACTAAATACCTTCGTTCTCAATCTCCATAATCCGAAATGACTTTGGTAAGCCGTCCAACTACCAATATTCTGAAAAAATGTAAGGATAAAGACAGAGGCAGACCGCACAGGTTCAAAGCTGCCGACGACGCTTCCATTAAGCTAGTTGCCAGTTCAACGGTACTTGGTGAGGTGCTTTCGCAGCCCCTGCTGCCTGCTTCAGTGGATTCGCAGGCCTCTACCAAGACCCGTTCGGAGTCTGGTATGCCGCGAGACTTCGACTATAGAACCGGTGGATGTCTCTACCTTGGATGAGTCCAGAGCCGCTGAGCAGGCACCGGCTTCTGAGGAAGTTCTTCATACTGCCGATGTTCGACACAAACCGACTACTACAGTTCGATCTAAAACTTCCGAGTTTCTAATGCCAAGAGTACGCGCTACGCCTAGAAAACAGACGACCAAAGTACATGCACCTGCTCTTTTGCCACAAAATAAAATGCTTAAAATTGCAGAAGACCTTATTATGCTGATTAGGGGAAGTTAGCCTTCCCCTGTTAAGAGAAAAAGGGACTAGTACCCAGCAGCTTCAACAGACAAGAGTCCGACGACTCTGAGGTTTCTGATTATGAAGACATGCCCTAATCTGCTTATGAGGATTCTGATGCAGAGGAATCCATTCCCTCTGCCTCTCCTCCAGTGGATTTTTCTTTTGGTGAAACCTTACATACTTTGAGAGCATTTCCACTGGGAATTCCAAGACTGTCCTCAGTCCAAAAAGAGACTCAGAGAATTTCTATACTTGCCACAACACAGGCCTTTAGCAATACCACCAGTCCTGGAAGTTGTTGATGCCCTCTTTATGGAATTTGGTCTTACTGGTGAAACTTTACCCCCTGCCCCTAGGAAACCAGACAGGTACTACAGAGTACCTGATTCTCACAAATTTCTAAATCCTACTGCTGACCCAGAGATAATTTCCCAGGGGCCTAAAGGTATCAAGTCAGCTACAGCTAAGAACCCCACCCCTTCGGATAGGGATTCCAGAGCTTTGGACAGATGGGGTAAGAAAGTATATACCTCTGCAACTCTTGCTATTAGGGCTTTGAATTGTCAGTTTCACATGCTGAAGTACCTACAACATATATTGTGGAACTTGTTAAGCAAAAAATAGCTACCTTTACAGACTGTGCAGAAAATAAAGAATTGCAAGAGCTTATGCATTCTACAAGCCAAGTCAGCAAGCATACATTGCAGTTGGCTTTGACGCCCTAGATGCATCTTGCAGGGCAGCAGTCACTGGTTCTGTACTGAGAAGGCATGCTTGGCTTAAGGAGCAGACCTTGCCAGATCATGTCAAATCCAAGTTACTAGATGCTCCTTTGAACAAGGACAATCTGTTTGGCACCAAAGCAGAAGAGGTTCTGAAAAAGGTGGAAGAAAAAGCTAAATCTATGCCGACAGTCAAAGAATTCCTCATTGCCCCTCGAAACATTGGTCCTTTCCAGCCCCCTCAAGGCCATCTCACACTAGACCCAGGGGAAACAGACCCCCCCCCCCCCGCCATACTACAGTCTCGGGGTATGCAGAGATCTAAGCAATGGAGTTGCCTCTACCTCTAAAGCAGGGAGTGCTAAACCACCCCTTATGGAATGAATTCCCAATGACTTCTCAACTCCACCCCCCTCCTCTGCCCAACTGCTTGTGCCCCTAGGAGGAAAACTTGTCCTTCATGCACAAAACTGGATCCCAATCACCAAAGACCAATGGGTCTTCAACATTGTATCCCAGGGATACAAATTTTACTTCCACTCACTGCCAACCCCAAAAGGGCTCACATACCTCGCTTTAAATCAGTGGGCAGAGGCTCAAAACCAAGTCCAGTCCCTCCTCTCTATAAGGGCAATTCAGCCGGTTCCTACGGAACAGATAGGTCAAGGATTCTATTCCAGACTTTTTCCTCGTACCCAGAAAAGAGGGCACTTGGCGACCAGTCCTAGATCTTTCAATTTTCAACACCTTCCTGGTGTTTCCAAAATTCAAAATGCTCACCCTGCAGCAGCTTCTACCTATGCTAGCCAAAGATGCCTGGTTAGTCACCCCAGACTTAAAAGAAGCCTATCTGCACATCCCTATAAGGGAGTCATGCAGAAAATATCTACGCTTCAGGGCAGGATCTATGCATTATCAGTTCTCTGCACTTCCCTTTGGCTTATCCACTGCTCCCAGAGTATTCACAAAATGCCTGGCTCCAGCCATTGCTTACTGCAGGCAGAGAGGAATTCAAATTTACCCATACTTGGACGACTGCTTGATTCAGGCAGACAGGAATGCTGTTGCAGCACTTATTTGTAAAAAAAACATCTAACTTTCCTGTGGTACACCATCAACGAAACAAAATTAAAACTAGTCCGCAGTCAAAAGATTGTATTCCTGGGAGCAAGCTTGGACACAGCATCCCAGATGGCATTCCTCACTCCAGAAAAACAAGCCTATCTGGCAGGCTATTTTACTCAAATGGCCACCAGAACCCAGCTATCCGCAAGGAAAATCCTGCAGGCCCTAGGGTTCATGACCTCCTACATCCTACTAATTCCACATGCCAGACTGCATACGAGGAAACTTCAATGGTACTTAAAAAGTCTTTGGTGCCAACATTCTCAGGATCTGGAAACTATCATTCCCATAATACCCTAAGGACAGTTTCTTTGGTGGGCAGCAGCATGCAACCACAACAAGGGACTGCCCTTTACCCAACACCACGCCGCCCAGACCCTAACCACAGATGCATCAGACTATGCTTGGGGGGGGGACACATGGACAGCAAGTGCATTCAGGGCCACTGGAGCCCAAGTCTAATGTATCTGCACATCAACCAAAAAGAGATGCTAGCTGTGCAGCACGCTCTTGACAGCTTTAAGAGACCTACTCTCACTAGGACACCTGCTAATAAAAACAGAAAGTTATGTGGTACATCAACAGGCAGGGGGGAACCCACTCTGCAGGCTAGCCATGGCCCTGTGGAACACTGCCTTGGGCATGCAAGCTCAATTCCTGCCAGGCAAACAAAACTCATTGGCAAACAATTTAAGCAGAAATCTCCTAGACCCACATGAGTGGCAACTAGAGCCACACACCTTCAACCTTCTGATTCAGAAATTGGGATCCCAGAGGTGGATCTCTTTGCCTCCCCCTGCAATCACCAGCTCAGAAGATTCTGCACCAGGACACCTCACAGCGGGGCCTGGAAAGTGGATGCCCTATCCTTCCAGTGGGTAAATCTTTCAATCTATGCCTTTCCTCCTCTGCCCCTCCTCTCAAGAGTATTGCTCAAGATAAGACAGGACAGACCAAGGACAATTCTGATTGCCACAGACTGGCTATGCCAACACTGGTGTACCCACTCCTGCGAAGACAGTCACCGGTGCCACCCTGGCACCTACACCAGAACCCAATCCTGCACTCTCAGCAGGGGGGATAGATCTTGCCTCTGCAACTGCAAACCCTAAATCTTGCAGCCTGGCTTATTCCTTGAATTCTCCCCCAGTAACCAACCTAAGTAAGCAGGTGCTGGACGTCATCCTTGAAGCTACAAGACCCAGTATAAGGAAATCCTATGCTGATAAGTGGAAAAGGTACTTGCTCTTGGATTCAGTCTAAAGGAGAGGACACAACTCTGCCCTCCCTGCCTGTAATCCTGGATTACTTAGCAGATCTACTCCACAGAGGCCTATCCTCCTCCTCCATTGAGATCCATGCCTCTGCCATTTCAGCTCATTACAACACTGAGCCACCTCTCCTTTCACCTTCTTATCAAACAGTTCCTGAGAGGGGTAAACAACCTAAGGCCCCTAAGGAGCGCACCCACCCCTGCTTGGGACCTTAACTTTGTACTGGAAAAGCTCACGCTTACCCCCCTTTGAGCCTGCAGAGTTAAAATTCCTCTCTTGGAAAACAGCCTTGCTTCTGGCCATCACTTCAGCTAGAAGAGTGTCTGAGCTACAAGCACTTATGGCTGTGGAACCCTTCATTATTTTTCATGCTGACAGGGTCTCCCTCTGGACTAACCCAACTTTTATGCCTAAAGTGGTGTCCAGTGTGGCTCTCAACCAATCTCTCCATTTGCCCACCCTTTTCCCTAATCCTCAAAATAAGGGGGAAAGGATCCTGCACTCTTTAGATGTGCACAAACAGCTCAGATTCTACCTTGATAGGACAAAGCCCTTCAGGAGATCTGACCAGTTACTAGTCAGCTTTGCACCAGTGGCAGAGGGCAAGGCCATATCCAAACAAACCATCTCCAAGTGGATAGCACACTGTATCCATTTCTGTTACAAACACCATGGGAAACCACCCCCTCTGGGGGTCAGAACGCATTCCACTAGGGCAACTTCAACCTCTACAGCCTTTCTCAGAGGAGTCCCCTACCAGGGATATTCTAGAAGCTGCTACTTGGAGTTCTGTTCATACCTTCACCAAGCATTACCACCTGCCTATCTTTTCCAAATCCAGGACAGGCTTTGCAACAGCAGTCCTGCAGGGCATACTAGCCAGCCCCAACACTTCTTGACTGCCTCCACCCATTCTTCAGCCTTGGGAATCAACCCAAGTGTGATGACTGCGACAGTGAAATACGAAGACTATAATACAGTTGTGTACACTTACCATAAATGCTGATGTTAGAGTGTATTCACTGTTGCAGTCCTGGTTACCCTCCCTTCAGCCTCCTGTCTTTTCTGTACTTTCTACCTATCCTCTTTTTTTGGCCATATTTTATGGAAATGATATTTACTTTTTACTGGAGGTGTTTTTCCACTATAACTTAGCTCCCTATTTGGGGGCTCCTGACATTTGGGGGAAGAAAAACTGATGAATGGTGTCTGCTGCCTGTTTTTATACCCCTGATGACCTGATGCCAGTCCTGAAGCGACAACAACTGATGCAGAAATACTAAGCCTCTGGTATTTAGGCCGACTGAGGGCTACCCCTAGCAGGATAATCCAAGTGTGATGACTACAACAGTGAATACATTCGAACATCTACTTTTATGGTAAGTGTACAAAGCTGTACTTTCCTGGTTGAGCTTGTGATCCGTCTGCGTGATTTTGTACTTAAGGGTATCTATATTGTCTTTGTTCTGCAATGTTGCTTCTGTGAGCAAAGGGTTGCTGCAAACTGTATCTGTGGCAGATTGGGTGAAGGAGGCATTAGGAGTAGGATGGGAGCAGCTCAAGCTTCAATTTCTCAGCTTAGAAAGCGGACGAGTTGTATCAAAGGGTTAGATCCCAGGTCCACAGGCTGAGGAAGGTTGCAGTGACAACACAGATGGAACATCATGATAAGAATGTAACTTTATTAATTGTAATGATTTCGTCATACGTCTGCCGATAATGAGTACTTACCACATAAAAATGTGCTTTCTATATAAACTGCATTCCTTTTGGCAAATGTTCGTGCCACATTCTGTAAATGAGCTAACTTCATTATCTGGAAATTAGGTGCACACTGTCTGAATTTTATAGCATTTTCATTTAACATGTAATGTTAACCATAGAGAACGGTACAAATATTGGAATATCTCCCACTGCAAACTGGCCGTCTCCTTTACAGAACTCATGGCTATGGTTAGTATGTCAACTTAATACAGAGCAAATTGTTGCGTAACTGCTTTTTGGATTACTTAATTCCTTGTAAAAATTCTACACACGTTTTATGCCACGTTTCATACACTGGGAAGCTTTGGTTTTGACATTCTCATGGTGAAAGTCAGTGCAACTGTGCATCATAATTTTTGGGTTATACTCCCGTGACTGGTAAGAACAGTCGGTTAAAAATCATAAAAGTAATGGACTCACTCAGTAAGTAGGTGGCAGCGCTTGTCTTGCACTAGAATTCCCTTGAAAATGTGTATATGGCTCCATTATATATCCCCACATTTAAATTGGCCCTATATGTGTAGTGTAAACAGAGCCCTAATCCCCAAAGGCTCCTCTTCACAGCAATGTCACGATGTTCATCGTGTTACACTGCTGCAGTCATTACACTTAGGTTATCCTGCCGTCAGGCGGTTCCCCAGTCGGCCTGAGTTCCAAAGTCTTGGTCCGGCGTCTGTTGCTGTCACCTCCTCCCTGACGTCAGTGCGACAGGGGTATATAAGATGCAGCCGACACCATTTTCTTCAGTCTTTCTTGCCGCACGGTGCCCAAAGCAAAAGCAGTTTGCAAGTGCCGGTCGGCTGTCTCCTCAGATTTTCATTCCGAATCCAGTACTGAAGTCTTCTACAAAGCTAAGTACCCTGTTGGGGAAACTTTTTCTTGCCTCAGACCGATGTCAGTAAAAGTTAATAACTGTATTTCTTGTGGGAAGCAAATACCTCATAAGGATTTCCATTCCTATTGTATCCCATGCATAGGCCCTGACCACGACATCACTGGTGGTCGGTTTTGTGCTAGGTTTAACAAGAGCCTATTAAACCTAGGTTTGATTTTGCCAGACATTATTTTGGTAGAAAATTCAATTATACCATGCCATCAGAACTTCCAACGACCGGAATACACAAAAAGCACAAAGACAAGGATAGGCATCCGAGGCCCAAAGCTGACGAAGCCTCTTCTAGACCAGTCGCCGGTTCACCAGTTTTCAGCGAGGCACCTTCGCAGCCCCTGACGACCGCTTCTGTAGAACCACAAGCCGCCTCTGACTCCCACGTGGAGATGGCTGGGCCTTCGGACGCACAAGTTCTTCAGCCTACCGAGACTAACCTTTCAGAGGGATCCGGAGTAGCTGAGCAACCCACAGCTACAGAGGGTGTCTTCAGACCTACTCAGTTAAGCATTAAACCCTCAGCTAAGTCTTAGCCTCCTTTAAAGTCAAAGAAACAAATGCAGCATTCTCCAGGACAGGCCTCCATGCCTAAGAAGCAAATGCTCAAAATGGCCGAAGACCTAATCACTCTGATCAGGGGGTCCCATCCCCCTCCTGATAAAAGGCCTAGACAGGATGCAGACTATGACTCATCCGACCAGGTGTCCATCTCTTCTGATTCATCCTTAGACCTAGGATACTCTTTATCCCCTTATGAGGATTCTGATGCTGAGGAATCTATTCCATTAGCCTCACCGCCTGAGGACTACTCCTTTGGGGAAACCCTACATACCATGAGGGAGCATTTCCACTGGGAAGGCCAGGATTATTCAGAATCCAAGAAAAGGCTCGGAGACTTCCTTTTATTACCTCAACACCAGACCCCCTGCTATTCCGCCAGTGTTAGATATTGTGGATGATGTGTATACTGAATCCAGCTTAAATCCTGATTCCTTACCTTCAGCCCCTGTTAAACCTGACAAATACTACAGAGTCCCTGACTTGCATAAATTTCTGTATAAAAGCCCTGTAGCTGACCCTGAAACTATTTCTCAGGGACACAAAGGAATTAAGGCCTCATCAGCCAAGAATCCAGTTCCCTCTGACAGAAATTCCAGAGCATTAGACAGATGGGGAAAGAAAGTATATACGTCTGCAACTTTAGCAATGAGAGCCTTAAATTGCCAGTTTCACATGCTAAAATATCAACAATTTTTACTGTCTCAGTTGAAACAAGAAATGCTCCCAGAATCGGATCCTCCTAATTTTAAAGAAATGCAGGATTTATTGCATGCAGCTGAACAAGTGGGAAAGCATACTTTGCAATGTGGTTTTCATTCTCTAGAGGCCTCCTGCAGAGCAGCAGTTACAGGCTCTGTCATTAGAAGACATGCTTGGTTAAAAGAACATACGTTACCAGATCATGTTAAAGCAAAATTATTGGATGCACCTTTGCAGCAGGATGTGTTATTTGGAGTTAAGGCAGAAGAGGTACTAAAGAAAATGGAGGATAAGGCAAAAATCTATGCAAACGGTGAAATATTTCTTACAGGTTCAGCCTCCTAGATTTAGCAGAAACTGGCCAACTAAGAATTGGTCCTTTCCAATGACAAACAGACCTCAAAGGGGAAGATACACATGTTCAAGAGGTAGAGGTCAAACACAAGGTACTTACAGGCCTCGACAATGGGTTGCATCAGGCCAGAAAGAAGGGGAAGACGGGCCGCAACCATATAAAAAACAGCTCCAATGACTTCCCACTACAGCTGCCAAACATATCCTTCTTGGCAGCCCCCTTTGGGAGGAAAACTGGCACTCTTCTACCACAATTGGCAAATGATCACCAAAGACAAATGGGTTCTCAACATTGTATTTCAAGGTTACAGGTTCCACTTTCACACTCTGCCAAGGTTAAAAGGAATGCCAAATCTGCCACCAAATCAATGGGCAGAGGCTCAAAAACAAATTACAGCACTCATGGATATGAGAGCTATTCAAAAGGTTCCATCACAGGAGCAAGGACAAGGATTTTACTCAAGACTCTTTCTGGTACCCAGAAAGGACCTGGGGGCCCATTCTGGATCTTTCATCTCTAAACACTTACCTGGATGTTCCGAAATTCAAATGTTGACATTACAGCAGCTTCTTCCCATGCTGGGCAAGAAAGCTTGGCTCGTGACTTTGGACCTCAGAGGCATACCTGCATGTCCCTATCAGACAAAACTGCAGAAGATACCTCAGATTCATAGCGGGTTCAATGCACTACCAATTCTCTGCACTGCCCTTTGGCTTATCTACTGCGCCCAGGAATTGTATTTTGCAGACGGAAAGGAATTCAAATGTATCCGTACCTGGACAACTGCCTGATTTAAGCAGAGACCAAGGATATTCTTCTAAAGCATCTGGCGTTTGTAAAAAAGTTAAGTTGCCTGGGGTACACAGTAAACGGAAAAGAAATAAAACTAGTGCCCTCACAAGAGATTATATTCCTAGGTGCCAACTTGAACACAAAGGCCCAGATGGCTTATCTCACGCCAGACAAACAAGGACAACTGACTCTCTTCTTTCGATTGATGGCAGCAAAGACCCAACTTCCTACAAGAAAAATTCTGCAGGCCTTGGGTTACATGGCATCTTGCATACTACTAATTCCATATGCCAGACTGCATATGAGGAAACTACAATGGTATCTAAAGAATGTATGGTCTCAACACTGTCAAAGTTTGGAAACAGTTGTACCACTAATCCCTTGCCTTCAACAGGAGTTTCAGTGGTGGGCTGAAGCTTGTCACCTCAACAAGGGACAGCCTTTTTCACAACCCACAGCCAGGCAAACACTGACAACTTATGCATCGGATTACGCCTGGGGAGCACACATGGCAGGCAAATGTATTCAGGGCACGTGGCCCGCAGAACAAAGGCATCTTCACATCAATCAAAAAGAGATGCTAGCTGTACAAAATGCGCTTATAGCTTTCAAGGACCTGCTGCATCCAGGGCAACTACTACTAAAGACAGACAACACCACAGTTATGTGGTACATAAACAAGCAAGGGGGCCCCCACTCCTAACCCCTATGCAGACAAGCTGTGACCTTGTGGAACACAGCTATAAACTTTCAAGTTCATCTGCAAGCACAATTCCTGCCAGGAGACAAAAAAAAACACTGGCAGACTTGAGCAGAAACATCATGGATCCCCACGAATGGGAGTTGAATCCACAAATATTCAGAATGATAACACAGAAATGGTGGATCCCGGACATGGATCTGTTTGCATCACCAATAAACTGCCAGCTATTCTGCACAAGGAGTTACCATCCACAAGCATGGAAAGTGGATGTCCTCTCATTCAGCTGGGAGAACATACAAGTATACGCTTTCCCACCACTACCTCTCCTGCCAAAGGTACTCGTAAAAGCCAGGCAGGAAGAGCCAAAGATGATCCTGATTGCACCAGACTGGCCATGCCAGCACTGGTACCCAATTTTAAGGAGCTTAGCACAAGAACCACCCTGAATTTTGCCTCAAATCCCACATCTGCTGACTCAGCACAACAAACAAATACTACACAGCCAGCTAAAGACCTTAAACCTAGCTGCATAGAAGATTCCTTAGTCAAGCAAGCAATGCCTCTCTCAGAAGCTGTTATGGATGTCATTCTGGAGGCCAGAAGGCCTAGTACCAGGAAAGCCTATTCGGATAAATGGAAGAGATTCTGTGCCTGGAACCAAGCTCACAGCCTTGACCCTCTTGTCCCAAACATTCCTCAGATACTACAATACTTAACTGAGATGCTGGACAAAGGACTCTCCTTCTCATCCATCAAGATCCACGCCTCTGCCATCTCTGCTCATTACAACACGGATCCACCAATGTTCTCCAATCCTCTGTTAAAACAGTACCTCAGAGGGGCTAAAAACATAAGACCGCCCTGTAGAGCACCTACTCCAACTTGGGACCTCAACTTTGTTTTGGAGAAGCTAACTTTACCTCCTTTTGAGCCAGCCAACACAGCAGAATTAAAATATATCTCTTGGAAAACTGCTCTGCTCCTGGCAATAACATCAGCATGAACAGTTTCAAAATTACAGGCACTAATGGCAGTGGAACCTTTCCTCATTTTCCACCAGGACAGGGTGTCTTTAAGAACTAACCCTACTTTTATGCCAAAGGTGGAATCCAGTGTGGCTCTAAACCAAACTATTCACCTGCCAACTTCTTATCCTAAACCGCAGAATAAAGGGGAGAGACTACTGCACTCTTTGGACATTCATAGGCAGTTACGCTTCTACTTGGACAAAACCAAAGCTTTCAGAAAATCTGAACAATTATTGGTAGCATATGCTGCAGGAGCACAGGGAAAAGACATTTCAAAACAGACTATTTCAAAATGGATAGGACATTGTACACGTTTCTGCTACACATACCATGGAAAACCTGTACCTAGCAGCATTAGATCTCACTCCACCAGGGCAACAGCCACTTCAACTGCCTACCTCAGGGGAGTACCTACCAAGGATATTTTGGAAGCAGCAACGGAGTTCTGTACATACCTTCACCAAGCATTACCATCTGCCTCTATACTCTAAATCCAGAGCTGGCTTCGCCACTGCAGTGCTGCAGGGCCTTATAGCCACCCCTAATGCCTTATAGAACCAGCCACCCTTCCTCAGCTTTGGGATTCTACCCAAGTGTAATGACTGCAGCAGTGTAACACGATGAACATAGTACAGTTTTGTATCTACCATAAATGTAGATGTTCGAGTGTATACACTGCTGCAGTCCAGGTTACCTTCCCTCCTTCCCCTCTTACCGGCTGGTACGTACCTATGTCTTCTACCCTTACTACCTATTTGGAGTATTTGCTGGTAGCTGTAAGTTGTTTTTTGTTTTTCTTATGTATGTTTTATTAGCAATTGGAATTGCCTACCCATTTAGAGGCACCTGACATCCGGGGCAAGAAAAACTGAAGAAAATGGCGTCTGCTGCATCTTATATACCCCTGTCGCACTGACGTCAGGGAGGAGGCGACAGCAACCGATGCCGGACAAAGACTTTGGAACTCAGGCCGACTGGGGAACTGCCTGACGGCAGGATAACCCAAGTGTAATGACTGCAGCAGTGTATACACTCTAACATCTACATTTATGGTAGGTACAAAACTGTACTTTTTTCATTATCTCAAGCTCCTCCCCTTACCCATGATACCTATTCCCTACATAGCCACTACAGATCTCATTGCAGCCATCAGTGCTTCAGTTTGATCAAGAAATATTTTGAGAGAATTTTTGTGGTTGCTCAAGTCAGATAAGGCCTTGAAATATTTGAAGATTTTCTGCAGTACTTTTGGTGTAATTGACGATCCAGTGTTGTCTTTTCTGTTTGGATTCAACCTGTGGGGTTATCCAGTCTGACTCTGAACTGAGACTGACCACATACTTTAGACTTCAGCTCACTGAGTGCCGCCTCCTCTGACCATAATCACTCACTCCTCAGGCCTACCTCAGATCCTGTTTGCTGCTGTTCCTGTATAGCAGCATGGTTAACTTGTCCCATCCCCCCAGGTCCTTTATCCTTTTTTGTTTTATTGTAGTTAGTGAGCATAGCGTTTTGTAGTTTAAAGTAGGTAAGGATGGTCTTGGGGTTGGGGTTTAGTTGTTAACGGGCTTTTCCCACCCAGTGCTGTTATCCTTTGAGTTTAGTGTATTAGAGTATTGTACACTGTTTTTTTCTTGTATATTGTTTTTCCTTGTATTAGATGTATTATGTGTTAGATGTTTGTATGTTAGTTATGGATAAGGCTTTAAAAAATGTACAGTTTGTGGATACAAGCTCCCTTCACAGGACTCTCAGAAGTGGTGCATGTATTGTTTAGGGGCTCTCCATCTGGTCTCCATTTGCTCCATCTGAGGGTTTTGGCACCCATGCCATTAATGAGAGGAGAGCTAAGCTAGTCCTCAAGGGACTTCTTCCAGTGGGCAATTCCCGTTCGGCTTCATCCAGCAAGGGGGGAGTAATCTGATCAGTGGTCACAAGTGCTCTAAACATATTTCTCAACCTCTTGGCACAAAAAATCTGGACAAAACCAAAAATAATAGGACAAATTTTAAATATTGCTCTTATAAACTCGAAAAGTTGCTAGAGTAAAAAGTAGAGTTAACATGCATTTTCTGAAGGATATGAATTCTGAAACTCAAATGCCTGCCATTGTATACAAATTCAATCCTCACTGATTTGCCACAAAAATCCAGAAAACCACAAATTTTATGAGGAACAGACCAAAAATATGAGGCAGAAATCTGAACAGTTGAGAGGTATGGCTCCAAGGACCCCAAAGCAGCTGAGGGAGACCAAAAGTGTTTGGTGGCTCCCTCCTCTTCTGGTCCATCTGATCTGACAGTGCCAGCGCCTTTTATTTTTAGATGCAGCATACAACTATACCCAGTACACATTTGCCAGGCTTTTGTTCCAGAAACTCTCTGCAGCCATGTGTCTTCATTGTCCATCTGTCTTGTACAAATGTCTTAAGCTTTTGACCCAGGATACCATGGCCAAATTCACCCTCTTGGAGATGCAGTCATCTCTCAAGAAGATGACTAAAATGTCTGAATCTGCTGTTATCCATCTTCCAGTGGATGTCTGTTATGAGGTGGATGAAGACCCTGAATAATGTGTAGTGCCGATGACATTTTCATCTGCCTTGATCCTGTTGGAGGCTGGCATGGAACCAGCTTCTCGCACTTCCTCTAAGGCTGTGCAGATGTCTGCCATGGATATTGAGGGGGAGCCATGGCTTATTTCCAAAGGGCCTAGGGAGAGTCCCCAAATTCTTGTTAGTGAAGAGGTTCCTGGTACCCTTATTGAGTCGAGGCATGGCTCCGAGCCTCCTAAATTTGTCAAAGCTGATGTTCCTTTATAAAAGAAGCAGAAAGATAAATGTATACCTCCCATTGCTATAGTTTCTCATAAAGAATGGCAGGATTTTACCCAGGGTTTGTTCAATACCTTGATGGCCTTGAAGCCACCTCAGGGATTATCTGTTCTTGCTTCTCCTTGGTCATGTACTCCAACCAAAAGAACTAGGGGTTCTAACCTAATCCTCAGCTGAGGGGTCTGACTCAGCAGATGACCTTGGCCTATTTCTCACAAATTACTTCACCCTTAAACTATGGGCCACAGGAAGAGAATTCCTTTAGTCTTTCTCCTTTTGAGGAGTTTTCCTTTGGAAGCACTGTGGTTCACATGATGGAGCATTAAAAATGAGATTGCTTCCAGGTCACTGATATTCACGAAAAGTATTATGAGCTGTAACAATCTCTTAAACTCTGTGCTGTTCCCCTTGATTTGGCTGCCTTGCTGGGTATGTTTGGAGCTGCTGCTTTCACTCCTGATTCCCATCTTCCCAGCCATCAAGAAGCCTGACCACTTTTATAAGGTGCCTGAGACCTTTAAGTACCTTTACATGCGTCTTCCTCCAGACCCTGCTGTAGTCTCTGTTTCTATTGACAAGCCATCCAAGCTTTTATCCTGTTCCCAATTTCTCCTGTCTGACAGGCTGTGGAGAGGCTGGGAAAGAAAAATTCTGCTACTCTAGCCTTTAGGACCATAAATTCAGACCCATAACCAGGTATGTTCTGTCTGTTTTTACTAAACTGAGGGGGGTATTGTCCTATCTTCCTGACTCTGAAAGCAAGATTACTTCCCTTTCCTTATTGAGTTCCACTTCACAGGTGGCTCTTCACTCTATCAAATGTAGTTATGATGCAGCGGATGCATTTTCTTGAGCTGCTGCTTCAGGTTCAATTATGAGGAGGTAGTCTTGGCTTTGCCTACAGCCCATACCTGATGATATTAAAGCTAAGCTCATAGAAGCTCCTTTGGATAACCAACATATTTTGGTATTACGGCTGCTGACCTGTTTGACTCTAAAAGACAAAGGTAAAATTATTGCAGTATCGTAAACAAATTTTCACCCATCTCCAAGTTTCAGAGTAAACTATCCTCCTAAATCTGTTTTTGTTTATAGACAACCTCATCAGCATCCTAAAGGAAAAAGGGTTTGTAAGAGCATGTTTTCTGATAAATCCACCCAGATTTTTAAGAATCAAAAGCCTCCTTTTCAGGACAAATCTGCATCCATCTGACATGTTTTCTCCTCCTCCTCCTCCCTCGGCCAGGTTCTCCTGTTTCTCTGTCTGGCAGCAGATTACTTCAGACCCTTTGTTACTTTTCATTATCAGTCCTAGTCATTTTATAGTGAGGACCCCCCCTTCTCGGGCTTCCACAACCTCCTTCAGACCAACTTGCTCACTTTTCTGTAGCTCTGAAAAATCTATTGGATCCAGGAACCGTCCAACCTTTTCCAGAATCCCACCAAACAGGATTTTATACAAGGATGTTTCTGGTTCCCTGAAAAGAGGGATCATTGAAACTCATTCTAGACCTGTTCTTGCAACAGCTTTCTAAAGATTCCTTCTTTCGGGATGCTTTCCCACCAGACTATTTCTCCTCTTGTTCCCCCATTCATATACTGTTTAGGAAGTTTTTACTTTTCCATTTTTTCCCCTCATTTTCAGTTCTCTGCTTTGCCATTTTTGTTTTTCTAAAGCTCCAAGGGTATTCACCAAATGTTTGGACCCTATGATGGCCTTTTGCAGGCTTTGGGTAATCCAGATATTCCCATATTTGGCCAACCTACTCCTTCAGGCTCCTTCCCAATCCCAGCTCCTTCAGGATCTACACTTTACCGTGCTCCTCCTGCACAGTTAGGGTACACCATCGGGCTGAAGTCAGTTCTGACGTCTCCTGAATACCTTATTTTTGTAGGTTGCAGTTTCCAAACCATCCCAATTTTCCATCTCCTAAGGTTCTGTCTCTGACAACCTACTTCCAGTGTCTGCTCACCTTTCTCTTTTTCCTGCAAGGGAATTTCTCAGAGCTTTGGAGTTCATGGCATCTACCATCCTGATGATTCCCTTTGCCAGGCTTCATATGAGGAAGCTTCAGTGGTACCGCAAAGCAGTGTGGCTTCAGTATTGCCACCCACCAGAGTTTTCAGTTTCTCTACTACCCTGTCTCAAACTCTAGTTTCCTTGGTGGATTCAGATCTTTTAGTCCAGGTCTGCCTTTTCAGACCCCCCCCCCCCCACACACACACACACACACTCAAGAGCGTTTCACAGACTCTTCCTATCAGTGGTGGGGAGCCTTTTCCACCATTCTGAAGGTTCGGGGTCTCTGGAACCTTCATGAGCAGTCAGACGACATCAAGATAAGAAATGAGAGTGCTCGATTCTGCCTCTACAGGCTTTCCATTCTCTCTGGTCTCCACACAATACCATAGTCATATGGTACATCAGCAAACAGGACACCAATCATCTTTGCAGGCTAACTGTTCAGGTCTGGGACTTTACCTGAAGGGTTACCTAATGGTTGAGAGCAGTCTGTATCCCTTCAGAAAGCAATGTTGTGTCAGACTCCTGAGAAGGTCCAGAATACAATTGCATGAATGGATGCTTCACAGATAGTTTTTTTTTTGGACATAGTACATTGGTCCCAAGTCCTCTGACTCTGAAGGCGGACACCATGTCCTTTTCTTGGAAGTCAGTTTTGACGTCTCCTGAATACCTTGTTTTTGTTAGCTTATTAGTCTAGTACTTTAAACCATTTAAACCCTGGGCGGCGCAGTGGTGCAGCGGTTAACGTTGTCGCCTCACAGCAAGAGGTTCACCGGTTCGATTCTCGGCTGGGGTGCCTTCTGTGTGGAGTTTGCATGTTCTCCCTGTGTTTGCATGGGTTTCCTCCGGGTACTCCGGTTTCCTCCCAGATTCCAAAGACATGCATCTGGAGCATTTCTCCCCGGGCCTCCGCTGAAAACAGGCTCTGTGGAACCTAGTCAGACTTTCCCGGTCAACAAATGATAAATAAATAAATAAATAAATGTTTGCTGTATGCTTACGCTTCTCTTCTCCTTCCTAGGATCCTGAACAGGATCATGAAGGACTCCCACAGAATCTTCCTGATGACTCCCTTTTGGCCCGGACAGCACTAGTTCCCCCTTTTTCTTTCATCTGATTAAGGGTAGTCTCCACAAGTTGCCTCACTGGATGGATCTTCTCACATAAGACAAGGGGTCGCTCTCTTTCATCCTCGCATGTCCACTTTTGATTTGATACTTTGGGTGATAAGGTTTTGATTCCTTTTAGACACCACTTTTCTGAGGACTTGCTTGGGGTTCTGCAGGAGGCCGGGAATCCCACTACCAGGAAATCCTATATGGCTAAATGGAAGAGGTTTTGTTTGGTGTCTCAACGATCCCTTCAGTGGCTGTCCCTTTGGTCCTTTCTTGTGTACTTGTGAAGTAGTGTAGTCCAGATACATATTTGCTGTATCCAGGATATTTTGTAACTTCAGAGCAGAACTGTTCATTTTTTCCCTTAGATCTGCTAGTTCTCTCCTCTCTGCACTTTTATTAGCTTATTAGTCTAGCACTTTAAACCATTCCCCGTGCCAGAATGTCTGCTCTTCAAATTTTCCCTTAGAACTAGCTGGTTTCTCAGTAGTAGCACTAGAATCTGAATCCCTGTGGCTATCACTTGCTCTAAAACCTGCTGGAAAGCGCCAGGAAGCCTTAAACTGATACAAGCACTCAGTTCTCCTTGTTAATAAGGAGAAATTAATCGTATGCACTAAACAGCCTATAATTGCAAAGTACCTTGCCAAGGTAAGGGAAAACAGCTCTTGTACTTTAGAAAAGAAACACCGAATCAGGCATGTCCAAGCGCCAGCTTCCATTGATTTCTCTTGTCCACCTGGTGAATCTGGGCATACTGGGGCAATGCAGCAATTGCCTCATGTACACAGACAACCCTTTCCTCCTACCACCCAGCACTACAACCTGCGAGAGATACACTTACATAGCCAAACTGGAAGCAAAAATCTCTCCGGACAAGATTGTGCTAGACAGTCAAGAGGAGAAGGTTAACACCTGCACTACACCTCAAGCAAAACATAGCCCTTCAAAATCACAGCACCAACATCCACACACATAGTAACACTAAACCCACTTATGCGGGGGCCCTTAATATTAACCTGCCCAAGCAACAAGGACCTCCGAAGCCGAAACGTATGCAAACATTCACAGCCAAAGTGACACATAGCTCAAAACACCAGTGTGCCACCAAACAGTCCCTAAGGCAAGACAACGTACCCAACACTTTAGTCATAGGTGACTCTATAGTCAGGCACACCGACGTAACACTCACCAGGCTGAACAAGGAGAAAATTACTGTTAGCTGCCTGTTGGGTGCCAGGATCCGCCACATAACGCATGCACTCAAGTCACTCCACAACAAGTACAAATACGCCTCTGTCATTGTCCATGTTGGAGTGAATGACTTGATATGTACCTCCCTGGACTACATGAAAAGAGCTCTCTGATCATGTGGCCCAGGCAGGTATGACCCTAGCCCTGAGCAGTATCCTGCGTTCACCCAGAATGATACCACAGCATAAGGACAAAATGATTGACTTCAACAATTGGCTAAATTTCTGGTGTCGTTCAAAGGGGATCCTATATCTGCATGGGACAACATGATCGACAAACCACGATGCTTTGCCAGAGATGGTCTGCACCTGTCGCCCCTGGGATTCAGGTTACTGGCTAAGGCTCTTGCCACCCCTATAGTGCCTTTTTTAGGCAAGGCTCAAAGGACAAAACCACCACCATAACAGATATAAGCATGCAAAATCTGAAGGTAATGCTGCTTAATACTAGAAGTCTAAACCTCAAAATGCACTCTTCTTGAGGCACTCCTAAAAATGAACATTGATATCTGTGCAGTAACTGAGACCAGGTTCAAGGCTCCAGAGAGCACCCCAGCAATACCAGGCTACAACTCTTACCACACTTTTTGGCCACCAAACCAAGACCGAAGCACTAAAGGCGGAGGAGTGTCCATATTCACCAATGATGTTCACACCTCCAGACTAGTTGCCCAACACAATGCATCTAAAATTCTGCAGGTGCAACTAACACTAGGTAAGACTGCAAGCCAAGTTGTAGCTTGCTACAGGTACCCTGCCATGTCCCAAAATTCTCACTACACCTTTCTAAACATACTAGATAATAAGATACAACCAAACACCCTAATATTGGGTGATTTCAACTACCCTGCCATTAATTGGTTCTTGGAATTCATAAATTTCAATGCCCCTGAACAACTAATCTATAGTCCCACCAAGGGCTCATATCCTACACCTGGTCATTACCAACATGGGCGATCGATGTTCCACATCAGTGGTCACCCCCTCATTGATCAGGTCTGACCGTAAGCTAATCACCCTTGACATCCATATCCCCACCCCCACCCCCAGTAGGGAAGCCTCCATAAACTTCTCCAAAGCCAACTTCATGCTACTCAAATCAGAAGTGACAAACTTCATGACACCCATGCAGATGGGAACTGGAAGTTCGACCGCTGAATCCTGCACAAAGGCACTGTACGAGTACATCCACTCGTGCATGAATCATGCCATTCCAAACAGTACTAAGACAGTCTCCTCCAAAAAAAGGAACCCAATCTGGTAGTCCCCTGCCATAAGCAAACTATACTACAGAAGGAGGAAAGTGTTGCAGAAAAGAGGAAAATCCCAGGATGCAAAAAACTCCCTTACCAGCCTCAGTAAGAAGCTGCGATCCCTCATAAAGTTCTCCAAAGCTAGTTACGAAAGTAAAATTGCCAAAGATTCTAAGGACAACCACAAGGCATTCTATAGTTATGTATAGAATCTAAATGGCAATGCTCATGTCTGCTCTGAGCTACAACAGAATGGCATTAAATATACTGATCCCAAGGATATTGCCAATATTCTGGCAGATTGATTCAGTGCCAACTTCACCCCCTCTCATCCCCTAAATGGCCCATCTCAATACCAAAAGATTACCAAATTCTGGTACTCACAGCCACACAGCTAAAAAAAATGCACTTTCCAAAGCTAAGTGTTGCAGGAATATTAACTGAACTGGAAGTTAGTCAGTGCTTGCTGAATTTTATTATTTGCTAGTAATTGCAGGTGTGGGGGTAGCCACATTCTTTGATTTCCTGTCCTTGCCTATTTAAGTGGTACAGTGTGAAATATTTTCTGCTTAAAAACCTCAGTTTTGGCCGGCTAAGAACTAGCTGTATTCAACTGGACCTATAAGAGAATTTAAGTACCTTTATCTGCACTTTTTTTTTCAAAAATACAGTATTTAAATTGATTTAACTGTGTTGCAGGAATATTAACTGAACTGGAAGTTTTGACTCAGCTCTTCAGTTAGTCCCACCCACATTCCCTGTTTTTGTTTTGGTGTTAATCTTAGTGGCCTTGAAACTGCCTGCCCCTCTTGTAAATTTGTGTTTGAATACTCCTTCTGGGCCCATCTCATTTGCTCACTCAACTGAGTGCAGTGAGATCATATTCTGATTTCAGGCACTCCTACTGTGTACAAAGAGAGCATCTGGGAAACAGAAAAAAAAAATTTAAGCTTGTTTCCTGCCTTTCCTGTTAAGTGGTATAGACTATTTGTAGGCTTCTGAGCACCCAAGCCCTTCTGTGTTGGAGGGAAGCCTTCTAGCTTAGTTTTTTTTTCTAATAACTAGCCAGTTTTCTAGTTTCAGCACTCATATCTGTTTCTTTGATCTCAGCACTTGTTCAGAACTCCATTGTAAGCACTACATAAGCTGCAAATTACTACAGCACTCAACTTTCCTCACTTGTCTAGTGGAAAGCAATTTTTAGTACTTAATAAATGAGCACTTATCCAGGCATGTCTAAGGGTCAGCTCCCAGTGATTTCTCCTGTCTATCTGATGAATCTGGGCATCTTGGGGCAGTGCAGCAATTGCCTCATGTACACAGACAACCCTCTCCTCCTACCAACCAACAGTACAACCTGTGAGAGATGCACTTATATAGCCAAACTGGAAGCAAAGCTCTCTTCACCCAAGACTAGACTAGACAGTCAAGAAGAGAAGGTAAACACTTGCACCGCACCATACTCATCACATAATCCCTCAAAACCTACACCACCAAAACAAACACACAGAAACACAAAACACACACCTACATTCGCGGAGGCTCTCAAAAACCTGCCCAAGCATCAGGGACATCCAAAGCATAAATGCAAGCAAACTCCACTCCCCAACACAACCCAAATGACACAGCCCACAAACTCAGTGTGCCACTCAACCACAGCCCATAAGGCATAACAACGTACCCAACACTCTAGACATAGGTGACTCTATAGTCAGGCAGACTGATGTTCCACTCATTAGACTAAACAAGGAGAAAGTTACTGTCAGCTGCCTGTCAGGTGCCAGGATCCACCACATAACGCATGCACTCAGGTCACTCCACAATAAGTACAAATATGACACTGTCATTGTCCATGTTGGTGTGAATGACCTGAGATGTACCTCCCTGGACTACATGAAAGGAGACATGGAGGAGCTCTCCGATCTTGTATCCCAGGCAGGTATGACCCTAACCCTGAGTAGCATCCTGCCATCACCCAGAATGATATCACAGTACAAGGACAAAATGATTGACTTCAACAATTGGCTAAGCTTCTGGTGTCATTCTCAGGGGATCCAGTATTTGTCTGCCTGGGACGACATGATTGACAGGCCACGATGCTTTGCCAGAGATGGCCTGCACCTGTCGCCCGTAGGATTCCGGATACTGGCTAAGACTCTTTCAACCCCTATAGTGCCTTTTTTAGGCAAGGTTCAAAAGACAAATTCACCACCGTAACCGGTACAAGCAAGCAAAATCTGAGGGTAATGCTACTCAATGCTAGAAGTCTAAAGCTCAAAATGCACTCACTCGAGGCACTCCTTAAAATGGAGAAAATTGACATCTGTGCAGTGACAGAGACCTGGTTCAAAGCTCCAGAGAGCACCCCTGCATTACCAGGCTTCAATTCATACCAAACCTTTCGGCCACCTAACCCAGAAAGAAGCACTAAAGGTGGAAGCGTGTCCATATAAGGATATCCACACCTCCAGGCTAGTTGCCCAGCATAATGCATCCGAGATTATCCAAGTGCAACTAACTCTGGGCAAGACCGCAATCCAAATTGTAGCTTGCTACAGACTCCCCACCATGCCCCAGGATTCACACTCCTCATTTCTTGATACACTGGAAAGTATTAGGGTACAACCCAACACCCTAATAATGGGCGATTAAAACTACCCCACCATTAACTGGTAAAACTACCCCACCATTAACTGGGAAAACTACTCATGTACCAACTCTTTTGCTCAACGTTTTCTAGAATTAATAAATTCCAACGCCTTGGATCAACTTATTGACACCCCCACCAGGGGCAGCAATATCCTAGACCTGGTCATTACCAACATGGGAAACCGATGTTCCACACCAGAGGTCAATTCCTCGTTGGTCAGATCCAACCACAAGCTAATCAGCATAGACATCCACATCCCACCCCCAGCCCCAATTAGGGAAACCATCGTAAAAAACTTCTCAAAAGCCAACTTCACACTTAAGACAGAAGTGGCAAACTTCATGACACCCATGCAGACGGACAATAGAGGTATGACTGCCGAATCCTACACAAATGCACTTTATAAGCACTTACACGAGTGTATGGATCATGCTATCCCTAATAGAACCAAGATGTTATCCTCTAAAAAAAGGAAGCCAATCTGGTGGACCTCTGCCATAAACAAACTCTACAACAGAAGAAAGTGTTGCAAAAAAGAGTAAAATCCCATGACTGGAGGAACTCCCTGGTCAACCTCAGTAAGAAGCTGAGATCCCTCATAAAATCCTCCAAAGCTAGTTACGAAAACAAAATTGCCACTGACTCAAAAGACAACCACAAAGCATTTTATAGTTATGTCAAGAATCTAAATGGGAACACTCAGATCTGCTCTGAGTTACAGCATAATGGCACTAAATATACAGAACCAACTGATATTGCCAACATCCTAGCAGGTAGGTTCAGTGCTAACTTTACCCCCCTCTCACCCCCTAGAGGGCCCTTCTCTATACCTGAAGAATGCAAAGTTCCTATAATCACGGCTGCACAGGTAAAAAACACACTCTCCAAAGCCAAGAACACAGCATCCGTGGGACCTGACAATATCCCAGACTGCGTGCTACACAAACTACAGAATGAGCTGGCACCCTACCTAAGTACCATGTTCAATCATAGCCTCACCTCAGGCTTTGTACCCACTGAATGGCGCACCGCGACAGTTATCCCACTCCACAAAGGGGGAGCCACGACGGACCCTGGGAACTACCGACCCATTAGCCTGACGAGCCTGGTCTGCAAGGCCATGGAACGTTTCATGGAACTCATAAACAAAGACATTGGTAATCTCCAAACTCTGGACCCTACACAGTTTGGATTTGTAAAAGGCAGATCATGTCTCCTAAACCTGATTGACTTATTTGAAGCAGTCACCAAAGCCATAGATCAGGGTAAAATGGTTCACACAGCTTATCTAGATCTCGCCAAGGCTTTCAACACCATCCCCCACTCTGGAGTTATAGATAAGCTCACTAAACTAGGTATAAAACCCTATGTCACAAGATGGGTTGCCAACTGGCTCATGGACAGAACCCACACTGTGAAAGTAGCGGATTCCAAATCCAACATCAGACCAGTGACAAGTGGAGTACCACAGGGTTCAGTCCTGGGTCCCTCTCCTGTTTGGTATCTACTTCTCTGAAGTGCAGGCCAACACTGAAGGTCTTTGGCTAACAAAGTTTGCAGATGACTGCAAACTAGGAGCCTTAATCGAAACTCCTAACGATGTGGACAAACTACAAAGGGGCCTCAATAAGACAGATACCTGGTGTCAAAGCCATGGCCTGAAGCTCAATGCCAAAAAGTGTATTGTCATACCCTTTGGTAAAATCTCTGTACCCATATGAACTACCACATAGCTGGTAGTCTACTTAATGCCGAAAATGTGATGAGACCTTGGGACACAGGTGGACTTTAGTCTCTCCTTTGATAATCACATCGCCACAGTGGTCAGGAAATCCTTCTACGTGGCTCATCTCATCACAAAAGGATTCTCATCCAGAAAAAGAGGTCATTGTTCCCCTCTACTCATCACTCATTAGACCCATTATAGAGTACAACGCCCCTTTTGGTATGTACCTCACAAGACATCTACAACAACTGGAAAGACCACAGAAATACCTCACAAAGAGGATTACTGGCCTCAAACATATGCCCTATGCAGACAGTCTCAAAAAACTACAGCTTTACTCCATTGCGTATCGCCTACTCGGGCGATCTCTGCCTAACATACAAAGCTATGTCAAACCCAGAGCTGTTGGACATGCTCCACTTAAAGAAATCCCAATCCCTCCGAGCTACATGCTGTAGGGACCTTAACCTTGTCGCCACAATAAACAGAACATGCTGGAGGGATAGATTCCTGTCCCAGACACTTCCCATACTCTGGAACAGACTACCTGTCTGTCAAACAGAGCTCCTCATTAGCACTCTTCAAGAAAAATCTTGATGATTGGATGGGAAATGGGAAATTCACCCCGGGAATCACTTCTGTGGCTCTGCTCGATAGGGGCACAGGAAAATAATTTTCTTGGGTGGCGAAAGCCAGTGTACATTTTTTGGCTAGGCTTGTATGGGCCCTAGGGCCGATAGCCTAGTACCTACCTATGAACCTAAGAATACAGCATCCATTGGACCAGATGACATCCCGGGCTGTGTACTACATGAACTACAAAATGAACTGGCCCCTCACCTAAGTGTCATGTTTAAATCATAGCCTCACCTCAAGCTTTGTGCCCAATGAGTGGCACACAGTTAGTTATCCCACTCCACAAGGGGGGATCCCCCTTGGATCCCGGGAACTATCGTCCTATCAGACTGATGAGCCTGATCTCCAAAGCCATGGAATGCATTATCATGGACCTTACAAAGACGTTGGCAACCTTCAGACACTGGACCCCACCCAGTTTGGTTTCGTAAAGGGCCGATTTTGTCTCTTCAACCTGATTGACTTCTTCGAATCAGTCTCCAGAGCCGTGAACGAGGGTAAGGTGGTCCACACAACCTATCTGGACCTCGCCAAGGCCTTCGACACCATCCCCCACTCTGGAATCACAGATAAACTTACTAAGCTGGGCATTAATCGCTACGTCACTCGATGGGTTGTCAGCTGGCTTACTAACAGAACCCACACTGTAAAAGTAGCAGACTCAAAATCCAGCTCCAGACAAGTGACAAGCGGAGTACCTCAGGGTTCAGTCCTGGGACCGCTCTTGTTTGGCATCTACTTCTCTGAAGTACAGGCCAGCACTAAGAAACTCTGGCTAACAAAGTTTGTAGATGACTGCAAACTGGGAGCCATTATTGAATCCCCAAATGATGTGGATATTCTACAAAAGGGCCTTACAGAAACAGATGCTTGGGGCCAGAGCCATGGGCTCAAGCTCAATGCCAAGAAATGTATAGTTATCCCATTTGGGAAAAACATGTACCCATGAATTACCACATAAGTGGCAGTACACTAAACACCGAAAGTGTGATAAGGGACTTGGGGACACAGGTGGACAGTGGTCTCACTTTCAATAACAACATAGCCACAACAGTCAGGAAATCCTTCTGTGTGGCACTCCTCATCACTAAGGGCTTTTCATCCAGAAAAAAAGAGATCATTGTCCCACTGTACTCCTCCCTCATTAGAACCATTAGAGTACAATGCCCAATTTGGCATGTACCTCACAAGACATCTGCAACAACTGGAAAGGCCACAGAAATACCTCACTAAAAGAATCACAGGCCTAAAGCAAATGCCCTATGCTGACTGTCTAAAAAAAAAAACTCAAGCTATACTCTGTTGCATATCGCCTACTCCGAGGTGATCTCTGCTTAACATACAAAGCCATGTCAAACCCAGTGCTGTTGGACATGCTACATTTAAAGAAATCCCAATTCCTCAGAGCTACATGCTCCAGGTATCTACATCTGGTCATCACAATGAACAAAACATACTGGAGGGATAGGTTCCTGACCCAGAGACTCTCCATATTGTGGAATAGACTGCCCATACATGTCAAGCTGAATGCCTCTTTGGCCCTCTTCAGAAGGAACCTTGACGATTGGATGGGTGATAGGAAATTCACCCCGGGGATCAAGTCAGTCGCCCTGCTAGACAGGGGACCAGGGAAGTAAATATTCTGGGAAGAAATAGCCAGGGAATTGATATGGCTAGGATTGTATAGGCCCCAGGGCCGATAGCCTAGTACCAACGTATGAACTGCTCCATGATGGCCTAGCATAAAGCTCACTTGTCAGCAATCTGTGCTCATCTGCCCTTGAGCCTGCTGTTGGCATCTCATTTTAAGGTCAAACAGTTCCTTAAAGACATCCTTCATGTCAGGCCCCCAAGGATTGGGACCTTTAATTTTGTCCTTGAAAAGCTAACACGGGCTTCTTTTGAGCCTGCTTCTTCCACCTCCTTGCAAAATTGCACTTGGGAGACTGTTTTGTTGGTGTCTTTTATTTCAGACGAGAGTTTCTGAACATCGACCTCTGATGGTTTATCCTCCCTGTTTTATTTTTCATGGAGACAGGGTGCGTTTGCATACTAATCCTTTTATGCCCAAGGTGGTCAGTGAGTTGTCCCTCAGTCTAGCCAACTCTGTTTTTTTTTTCCTTCTCCACTGTCTGTTAGTGAGGTTCTTCACGCCTTGTATTTACATAGGCAGCTCAGATATTATTTGAATAAGACTGACTGCAAATCTGAGTAGCTTTTTGTTTCTTTTAAGACATTGATTTTGGCAGTTTCTAAGCATTCAGTCTCCTCCTGGATTTCTAAGGCCATTTATTTTTGTTCCTTTTATGGTAAACAACTTTCTGCTTCAGTGCAAGATCATTCTTTGAGAGCAGTAGCCTCTTCTGGGGTTTTCTTCAAGGGTCTGGATACTAGATGCATTCTAAAAACTGCCACTCTTGTTCTCTGTCCACACTCTTAGTAAATGTACAATTGATGTCATTTCCAGAGCAAGGGCAAGGTTTGCCAGGGCCATCCTTCATGGGTTTGTGGAGGGTTCCTCTGTGTCTTCCTTCTCTGCCCATCCTCTACAGTAGCTTTGGTAATCTCCCACATGTAATGAATGCTGCAACAGTGGTAAGGATATAGTATAGTTGTGTAAGAGCTTACTATAATAATAGATGTCCTACTTTTCACTGTTGCAGTATTCAGTAGCTCCCTCCTACCCTCTTTTTCTCTCTTTTTTTACCCCCTGTTGGGCACACAGTACTTACCAAGGAGTCTCTTCCTTTTCTTGCCTTTTCCTCGTCTCTGCTGGATGCATGTCCACCTTTATTCTGTGGTTGTTCTGGTTTTCCTGAGGCACTTCAGTTCTGAGTGTTGAGCATGCGTACATCACCCTTATGCCTTACACTTGTTGGAGGAACATATGCTTGATGTTCGCCACTTGGAAGATGTAAAGGCTTTGGTATACTGACTGGATGTTGGGCTATCCATGGCAGGAGATTCCAGATGTAATAATGCAACTGTGAAAAGGACATGTACTGTTATGGTAAGATCACATACAGCTGTACTACAGGTGCAGATGCAATGAAGACTCATCCCACCTGCTTTGGGCCCTCGACCCAAAGCTTCAGCTTTCTCCCACTAGTTTCTTCCCTCGGGCCAGTCTGTTCCAAGGTCGTCAGAGCTGATTCTCTCTTCCTTTGGGGTCAGATCCAGTGGTTTGGCAGCTTTCATTGTCAATTCCTCCCTTGGTTTTCTCTACTCTGAACAAGTCCAAAGCATGAATGAGCCTCAGAGCCGAGATATCGAGGCAGGGGGTGTCAAGGTTGTGTTTGGTCCATGTTTCATGGTCATCTCTCCCACTCAGGCCCTCTGCTCTGGAAAGTTCAGCTCTGGTCTTGGCATTGGGGCAGACAAATGTTTTTTGTCTGGTGCTTCCTTGGGGTCTTCAGAACTTTAGTCCACCAGCACTGGGAGGCGTATTTCAGTTTCTGCCTTTGACGTAGACAAAATGTTCTGCTGCCAATGTAGGGAATGGTCAGGTACAGCTGATGGTCCCCACTCTTTGATGGGATATGCCTATGGACACACTTCAACCTGTTCTGGGACAGCTCATTCCCGGTGGTGTCCAGATGTCCTTCAAAGATGCATCTGCAGTCATCACATATGGGTTGTCCTGCCTCAGGCAGCCCTTCGGTCGGCCGGATTCCAAAGTCTGGGTCCGGCGTCAGCTGATGTCGCCCTTTCCCGCGTCAGAGCCTGGGGTATAAAAGCGTCAGCCGACGCCATCTTCCTCAGTCTTTCTTGCCACGTGGTGCCCGAAGCAGAAGCAGTTCGCAAGTGCCGGTCGGCCAGCTCCTGTAATTCAGCTACCGAAGACTTCAAAAGCTAAGTACCCCGTTGGGGACTCTTTCTTGCCTCAGCCGATGTCAGATAAAGTTAATAATTGCTTAACTTGTAGGAAACAAATACCTCATAAGGATTTCCACTCTTACTGCCTACCCTGCCTAGGCCCAGACCACGACGTCTCGGCCTGTTCAGCCTGTGCTTCCTTCAACCGACGCACTCTTAGATGTCGGGCGGAGTTTGCAGAGGAATTTTTTGGGGCTAGTTTTTCATACAATATGCCGTCGGAGACTCCGACTTCACATTTAACAAAGAAACGGAAGGACAAGGACCGACACACGCGGGCCGCGGTTTCGGCTGAAACCACGGCCAGGCCTACCACGAGTGTCTCGGCTGAAACCGAGTCCTTGGTACTTCAGACCCCCGAAACCGCTCAACCGACCTCCTTGGCCCCGGAGGCCCCTGCTGAGTCGGTTATTGAATTTCCTTCAGAAACTGGTGTCTTGGAAACTTCCGACACCATTCCTCTAGACAAAACTACACCAGCACGTGGTGCAGCTAGGCCTCATGCATCCATGTCCATAAAGGCTTTCACCAGGGCTAAAGCTGCTAAACATACAAAAGCTATGCCTCCCAGGGTTATTCCTCAGGGACCCTCTACAAGTTCACAGATTCTAACTTGAGCAGAGGAACTTTTTTCCTTAATTAGGGGCTCTCAACCCCATCCGGACAGGGGCTCTCAACCCCCTCTAGACAAAAGGCCCAGGGTTGAGCCCTCTGATCCCCACTCCTCAGAGGAGGCCTCTGATGGCTGTGCTCTCTCGAACTACCAGGAGGAGGCTTTTTCGGCCTACGAGGATTCTGATGCAGAGAGGAATCAATCCCCTCGGCCTCCCCTCCTGAAGAACTATCCTTCGGGGAGACCCTTCACACTATGAGAGAGCATTTCAAATGGCAGGGCCAGGAATTCTCTGATTCCAGGAAGAGATTAAGAACTTCTCTGCATTTACCTCAGCATAGACCTTTGGCTATTCCTCCTGTTTTGACTGTCATTGATGATGTGTACTCTGAGTCTAGCATAACCCCTGACACTCTTCCTCCGGCCCCTGCCAAACCCGATAGGTACTACAGGGTCCCGGACTCGCATCTTTTTCTTTACAAGACCCACTCTGCTGATCCAGAAACTATTTCCCAGGGCCCTAAAGGGGTTGCAGCTGCCACTACTAAAAATCCACTCCCCTCTGAAAGGGAGTCCAGGGCTTTAGAGAGATGGGGTAAAAAAGTGTATACTTCTGCTACTCTTTCTATGAGGGCATTAAATTGTCAATTTCATATGATACAGTACCAAGAGTATTTGTTAGATTAATTGCATAAGAAACTGTCTTCACCTGAGCCCCTAGATCGCAAATCACTTCAGGATCTGGTACATAACTCCCAGCAGGTTAGCAACCATTTATTAGTGTGGTTATGATGCATTGGAAGCTTCATGTAGGTCAGCTATGACAGGTGCAGTCATACGTAGGCATGCTTGGCTGAAGGAACAATCTCTGCCAGACCATGTTAAAGCTAAGCTTCTGGATGCTCCACTGGAAAAGCAAAAGTTATTTGGCTCCACTGCTCAGGAGGTCTTTAAGAAATTTTAGGAAAAGGCAAAATCTGTACAAACAAAGATTTTCTACAAGTACAACCACCAAGATTCAGCAGAAATTGGCCTACCAAGAATTGGTCCTTTCCGGACACACAAAGATTTCAGAGAGGCAAGAACAGGCGTGCCAGAGGTAGAGGGCAAGCTAGAGGCTCCTACAGAGGACGTAAGTGGCAGCCTCCCAACCAGAGAGGTAGTGCAGGACCTACAACTGCTGCACAAGGACAGTCTCAATGACTTTGCTTTGACTCCGCCAACCAGGGCTCAATTAGAAGCACCTTTGGGCGGAAAGCTTTCCTTATTCTCAGAAAATTGGCACAGTATTACAAGAGACAAATGGACACTGCAAATAATAGACAAAGGATACAGGTTCCATTTTCACACATTGCCAAAAAGAAAAGGCATGCCAGACCTGCCGCCAAATCAAAGGGCAGAGGCTTTGAAACAAATCTCCAACTTAATGCAAATGAAAGCTATAGAAAAGGTTCCTGTTTCAGAGCAAGGCCAAGGATTTTACTCCAGACTATTCCTTGTTCCAAGAAAAGAAAATCAATGGAGGCCTATTCTCAACTTGTCCTCACTGAATACTTATCTCATTGTGCCAAAATTCAAAATGCTGACTCTACAGCAACTCCTTCCCATGCTGGGCAAGAGGTCTTGGCTGGTGACTCTAGACCTCAAGGAGGCATACCTGCATGTCCCTATCAGACAAAGTTGCAGAAGACACCTCAGATTTCTTGCAGGTTCAGAGCATTATCAATTCTCAGCATTGCCCTTTAGCTTATCTACTGCGCCCAGAATATTCACGAAATGCCTGGCATCAGTAATTGCACACTGCAGACTTCAGGGGATTCAAATATACCCATATCTGGACGACTGCCTTATACAAGCGGACAGCCAACAAACTTTGGTAAAGGACTTGAATTATGCCATCCGCCTACTGCAGGCCGTGGGATATACAGTCAATAGTCACAAATCAAGACTTGTTCCATCCCAAAGAATAACTTTTCTGGGTGCAGATCTAGACACAACCACCCAAATGGCTTTTCTCACAGAAGAAAAACAGACAACTACCGGATTACTTCAAGAATCTGACAAACTCAGCTGACTGCAAGGAAAATCCTGCAGGCCCTGGGTTACATGGCATCTTGCATTCTTCTGATTCCACAAGCAAGGCTGCATATGAGGAAACTACAGTGGTACCTAAGGAGTTTATGGACTCAGCACAGTCACAGCTTAGAAACTTTGATCCCACTCATTCCATGCCTCCAAAAGGAATTTCTGTGGTGGGCTCAAGCAAGCCAGTCAAACAGGGGTCTGCCCTTCAGCAAACCAATAGCCAGCCAAACAATTACAACGGACGCTTCAGACCACGGTTGGGGAGCACACATGGAGGGGCAGATGTATTCAAGGACTATGGTCACAAAAGGAGCTATGCATGCACATAAACCAAAAGGGAATGCTGGCAGTGATACATGCAATCGAGGCCTTCAAACTCTTTCTGCTTCAAGGCCACCTGCTAATAAGGACAGATAACACCACAGTTATGTGGTACATAAACAAGCAAGGAGGCACCCATTCCTACCCTCTTTGCAGACTGGCAATGAATCTATGGGAACTTTCCTTGAAACTCAATATAGAGCTGCAATCCCAGTTTGTGCCAGGAAAAGACAATATACTGGCGGACAGCTTAAGCAGAAATATCATGGATGCACACGAATGGATGCTGCACCCAGACATCTTCCTACAGATAACACAATCATGGGGAAGGCCAGACATAGATCTTTTTGCCTCCCCCCACAATCATCAGCTGAAGAAATTCTGCTCAAGGACATACCACCCACAAGCATGGAAAGTGGACGCCCTATCTTTCAGCTGGAGATCTCTAACAGTGTATGCATTTCCACCTCTTCCATTAATGACCAAGGTCTTACTGAAGATCAGGACAGAGCAGCCAAAAGTGATTCTGATAGCTCCGCACTGGCCAAGACAGCACTGGTACCCACTGTTAAAGAGCATGTCACGCATGAAACCATGGCCTCTTCCCTTCTCCTGACACAGCACAATTACAAAACTCTGCATTCCAACCTGAAAACCTTGCAACTAACAGCCTGGAAAATACCTTGACGACTCCTCCGGATAAGCTATCCAAGAGAGTGAAGGATGTCATCATGGAAGCTCGCCGGCCTTCTACAAGTAAGGCATATTCAGCAAAATGGAAAAGATTTCACACTTGGAGCACCACAAAGGGCCTAGATGCGACAGTGATGAACATGGCACATATCCTGGAATACTTGGCAGAAATGCTCCATAATGGCCTGTCTTACTCTTCCATTAAAATTCATGCTTCAGCAATTTCAGCAGAGTACAATACTGACCCACCTGTCTTTTCTCATCCTCTCCTAAGACAGTTTCTAAGAGGAATTAAAAACATCAATCCTCCAAGGAAACCTCCAGTGCCTACTTGGGACCTTAACTTCGTGTTGGAAAAACTAACTCTGCCTCCCTTTGAACCAGCAGCATCTGCAGAACTACAGTTCCTGTCTTGGAAGACCGCCTTCCTTCTGGCCATAACCTCAGCAAGAAGAGTATCTGAGTTACAGGCCCTCATGGCAGTACAGCCATTTCTTATTTTTCATCAGGACAGAGTCTCATTGAGAACCAATCCTTCATTTATGCCAAAGGTGGTATCCAGGGTCTCATTAAACCAAGCTATTCACCTGCCTACCTTCTTTCGAAATCCACAAAACAAAAGGGAGAAACTTCTGCACACCCTGGACATACACAGACAGTTGCGCTACTACTTGGACAGAACTAAAAGCTTCAGAAAAACTGACCAGCTGTTGGTGGCATATGCTGCTGGTGCACAAGGAAAAGCAATTTCCAAACAGACAATTTCAAAATGGATAGGGAATTGCATTCGTTTTTGTTATTCCTTTCATGGAAAAACTGTGCCAGCTAACATTAGACCTCATTCCACCAGAGCCACAGCCTTCTTAAGAGGGGTGGCTACCAAGGACATTTTAGAAGCTGCTACATGGAGCTCCGTGCATACATTTTCCAAGCATTACAATTTACCTTTATATTCCAGATCCAGAGCAGGCTTTGCTACGGCAGTCCTGCAAGGCATTTTAGCTACACCATCCTTTACATAGATCCTCCACCCCAGTTTGGCTATGGTATTCTACCCATATGTGATGACTGCAGATGCATCCTTGAAGGACATAGTACGGTTCTGTACCTACCATAAATGTAGATGTCAGATGGGTATGCATCTGCAGACAGGTTTACCCTCCCTCCTTCCCCTCTTGGGTATTTATTGGGTACTTTCCCGTTTCATAGCTAGCTGGGGTTATCTATTACGGTGTATTTGTTTTATATATGGGCGGCACAGTGGTGCAGCGGTTAACGTTGTCGCCTCACAGCAAGAGGTTCTCTGGTTCGATTCTCGGCTGGGGTGCCTTCTGTGTGGAGTTTGCATGTTCTCCCTGTGTTCGCGTGGGTTTCCTCCGGGTACTCCGGTTTCCTCCCACATTCCAAAGACATTCATCTGGAGCATTTCTCCCCGGGCCTCCGCTGAAAACAGGATCTGTGGAACCTAGTCGGACTTTCCCAGTCAACAAATGTTAAATAAAATAAATAAATAAAAAGTATATATATGTATGTGTATATATATATATATATATATATATATATATATATATATATATATAGTATGCATGCATATATATTTCTGTGCATGTTTGGAATTTATTGCATTTCTCCAAATTTAGCCTTCCTTTGAGGGCACCTGGCATCTGGGGCAAGAAACACTGAGGAAGATGGCGTCGGCTGACGCTTTTATACCCCAGGCGCTCTGACGTCAGGGAAAGGACATTAGCCGACGCCGGACCCAGACTTTGGAATCCGGCCGACCGAAGGGCTGCCTGAGGCAGGACAACCCTTATGTGATGACTGCAGATGCATACCTATCGGACGTCTACATTTATGGTAGGTACAAAACTGTACATGTCCTTCAAGGATGCATCTGCAGTCCTTACAAATGGGTTGTCCTGTCGTCAGGCAGCCCTTCGGTCGGCCGGATTCCAAAGTCTGGGTCTGGCCTCGGCTGGTGTCTCACTTCACCCGACGTCATAGCTGCAGTTCTTCGGGTATAAAGGCAACAGCTGACGCCATTTTCCTCAGTCTTTCTTGCCGCGTGGCGCCCGAAGCTGTTCGCAAGTGCCGGTCGGTCAGATCCAGAGATTACTACTACCGAATACTACTTCGAAGACTTCTAAAAAGCTAAGTACCCCGTTGGGGACTCTTTCTTGCCTCAGCCGATGTCAGAAAAAGTGAATAACTGTTTAACTTGTGGGAAACAAATACCTCATAAAGATTTCCACTCTTATTGCTTACCTTGTTTAGGCCCAGACCACGACGTAGCAGCTTGTTTAGCCTGTGCTTCTTTCAACCGACGGATGCTTAGACGTCGGTCGGAGTTTGCTGAACAGTTTTTCGGTTCAGATTTTGCGTACATAATGCCGTCGGATCCTCCGACTTCACAAGTTATTAAGAAACGCAAAGAAAAGGACCGACACTCGCGGTCCGCGGTTTCGGCCCAAACCGGTTAAGCAAACCGAGTGTCTCGGTTTCGGCCGAAACCGAGCAAACGGTTCTATCTTCAGCCGAATCCATGACTACTACCGAGGCCCCTTCTAACCTGGTTGAATCGGCCTCTGAAATTCAGCCTGCTACTGTGGTTTCACAAGAATTATCGGACACCATCCCTTTGGATGTTTCAACCCCTGCACGTGGTGCTGCTAGGCCTGCAGCCATGTCCATAAAGGCCTTTGCCAGGGCTAAAGCAGCCAAAACTTCTAAATCTGTGCCTGTTAAGCCCCCCTCTCACAGGCCCAGTTCCAGTTCCCAAATGCTCACTCTGGCAGAGGATCTCATCTCTTTAATAAGGGGAACCCAATCTCATCCAGACAGGGCCTCTCAACCTCCTCCAGAAAAGAGACCTAGAGCAGAGCCCCCTGAGCCAGTGGCCTCAGATAATTCTTCTGATGATACAGACAATACAGACCATCCAGAGGCTCCTTTTTCTACTTATGAAGACTCCAATGCTGAGGAATCGATTCCTTCTGCCTCTCCACCAGAGGAATTTTCCTTTGGGGAAACCTTACATTCCATGAGAGAGCAATTCCAATGGCAGGGACAAGATTTCTCAGATTCAAGGAAAAGGCTTAGGACCTTTTTGCATTTACCACAACATAGGCCTTTAGCTATACCTCCAGTTCTCCCTGTTGTAGATGATGCATTTAATGATGCTTGCACTGCTCCTGATACTTTGCCTCCAGCCCCTGCTAAGCCCGATAGGTTCTACAGGGTCCCGGACACACATCATCATTTATACAAGGCTCCTTTTGCAGATCCCGAGACCATCTCCCAGGGGCCTAAGGCAGTAGCTTCAACCTCAGTTAAAAACCCTCTTCCTTCTGAAAGGGAATCCAGGTCCTTAGAGAGATGGGGTAAAAAAGTATACACCTCTGCTACTCTCTCAGCTAGGGCATTGCACTGTCAGTTTCATATGATCCAATACCAGGAGTTTATGCTTGATCAGTTAACTAAGAAATTGTCCTCTGATGATTCTTTAGATAAGAAATATGTTCTAGAAATGGTGCATAACATTCAGCAGGTTAGTAACCATTCTTTAAAATGTGGCTATGATGCACTGGAGGCTTCCTTTAGATCAGCCATGACTGGCACAGTTATAAGAAGGCATGCATGGTTGAAAGAACAGGCCTTGCCGGATCATGTTAAAGCAAAACTATTAGATGCTCCTATGGATAAGGTCAGTTTATTTGGTTCTCCTGCTCAACAGGTACTGAAGAAAATGGAAGAGAAGGCAAAATCTGTACAAACAGTGAAAGATTTCTTACAGGTTCAGCCTCCAAGGTTTAGCAGGAACTGGCCTTCCAAAAATTGGTCCTTTCCAGACTCCTAGAGGCAGGAATAGGCGTTCAAGAGGCAGAAATCAATCCAGAGGAGGTGCCTACAGGGGACGCCAGTGGCAAGGTAACAACCAGCGAGGCACAGACACAACTACTACCACTGCAACAGGACAATCACAGTGACTTGGCTCTGACACCGCCTACCAGGGAACAAATAGCAGCACCCTTAGGCGGAAAGTTAGCCTTATTTTCAAAAAACTGGCACTACATCACAAGAGAAGTGGATTTTGCAAACTATAGACCAAGGCTACAGGTTTCACTTCCATACTTTACCAGAAAAAAGAGGAATGCCAAACCTACCACCAAATCAAAAGACAGAAGCTCTAAATCAAATAGCTCAATTAGTAAAGATGAGAGCTGTGGAAAGGGTACCATCTATGGAACAAGGAAAGGGATTTTACTCCAGACTATTCCTGGTACCAAGGAAAGAGAAAAATTGGAGGCCTATTCTCGACCTGTCCGCTTTAAACACATTCATCATTGTTCCAAAATTCAAAATGCTGACCCTACAGCAACTTCTTCCCATGCTGGGCAAGGAGTATTGGCTGGTGACTCTAGATCTCAAGGAGGCATACCTGCACGTCCCCATACGACCAAATTGCAGAAGATACCTCAGATTTCTTGCAGGATCAGAGCATTATCAATTCTCAGCATTGCCCTTTGGCTTATCTACTGCGCCCAGAGTGTTCACGAAATGCCTGGCATCAGTAATCGCTCACTGCAGGCTTCAGGGAATCCAAATATATCCATACCTGGACGACTGCCTGATACAAGCGGACAACAAAAACAAGCTAACAGAAGACTTACAAAGAGTCATTCGCTTACTGCAAGCCCTGGGATATACAGTCAATATAAAGAAATCAAGACTGATACCATCCCAAAGAATAACCTTCTTAGGTGCAGAATTGGACACAGTAAAACAGATGGCTTTCCTAACTGCAGAAAAACAAGAACTACCACCTCTCTACTTCTTGGCATTAACAAAGCAGAACAAACTAACAGCAAGGAAAATTCTGCAGGCCTTGGGCTTCATGGCATCCTGCATAATCCTGGTCCCTCATGCCAGACTGCATATGAGAAAACTACAGTGGTACCTGAAGAATTTATGGTCTCAACACAGGCACAGCCTAGAAACCGAAATACCACTAATCCCATGCCTGAAACGAGTTCCTATGGTGGGCTCAGGCATGCCAGTCAAACCCAGGTTTGCCCTTCCACAGCATTCAACCAAGCCAAACCATCACAACGGACACCTCAGACCTCGGTTGGGGGGCCCACATGCTGGACAAGTGCATACAAGGCTTATGGACTCAAGATCAGCTGCACCTGCACATAAATCAAAAGGAAATGCTGGCAGTCAAACTAGCAATCCAGAATTTCAGACCATTCCTCCAAGAAGGGCAGTTGATGATAAGGACAGACAACACCACAGTCATGTGGTACATCAACAAACAGGGAGGCACTCATTTATACCCTCTATGCCGGATGGCACTGGACCTATGGAATATGGCTCTGAGCTACAACATTCAGTTACAGGCAATTTTTGTACTGGGAAAAGAAAACATCCTAGCAGACAAATTAAGCAGAACTACCTCGGATGCTCACGAATGGATGCTACACCCGGACATCTTCAAGGTCATCACAAAGAAATGGGGACTGCCACAAATAGACCTATTCGCATCCCCACTCAATCACCAGCTCAAGAAATTCTGCACAAGGACGTACCACCCACTTGCTTGGAAGGTGGACTCTCTATCCTTCAGTTGGAAAGGCCTGACAGCATATGCTTTCCCACCTCTTCCTTTGATGCACAAGGTGCTATTGAAAATCAAAGAGGAACGTCCAAGGATCATTCTGATAGCTCCAGACTGGCCAAGACAACATTGGTACCCATTACTGAGGAGCATGTCTCGGGGGGAAAATGTGGACACTACCCCTGATTCCTTTGCTGTTAACTCAGAACGGCTGCAACACCCTGCATCCAAACCTGAAAACTCTGCAGCTGACTGCCTGGAACATTACATAAGAGCAACAAACCCAGATTTATCCCAAAGGGTTAAAGACATTATCCTTGAGGCCCGCAGACCCTCAACAAGAAGGAACTATGCAGGAAAATGGAAAAGGTTTCTCATTTGGAGTACTGAAAGGGGAAAAGATGTGTCAAAGGTAGACATTGCCAACATCCTGGAGTATTTGGCAGAGCTTCTCCATACAGGCCTGTCCTATTCCTCCATCAAGATACATGCATCAGCTATTTCTGCAGAATACAGCTTCGATCCCCCTGTCTTCTCAAGATCCTCTACTCAGGCAGTTTCTGAGAGGAATTAAAATGTAAAACCTCCTAGGAAACCAGCATTACCAGCATGGGACTTGAACTTTGTGCTAGAAAAATTGACACTCCCCTTTGAACCAGCAGCACCAGCAGATCTTCAACACCTATCCTGGAAAACTGCTTTTCTGCTGGCAATTACCTCAGCAAGAAGGGTTTCTGAGCTACAGGCTTTAATGGCAGTACAACCCTTCCTAATCTTCCATCAAGATAGTGTCCATGAGAACAAATCCTACATTTATGCCTAAGGTGGTATCCAGAGTGTCTTTAAACCAGGCTATCCACCTACCAACCTTCTTCCCAATCCACAGAACAGGGGAAAGACTGCTGCATACTTTGGATGTACATAGACAGTTGCGCTACTACCTGGACAGAACCAAGGGCAATAGAAAAACTGACCAGCTTCTGGTAGCATATGCAACAGGAAGGGAAGGAAAAGCAATTTCAAACAGACAATCTCCAAGTGGATAGGAAATTGCATCAGATTCTGTTACTCCTACCATGGAAAGCAAACTCCACAGAACATAAGGCCTCATTCTACAAGGGCTACAGCCACTACCACAGCTTTCTTACGAGGAGTGGCTACCAAGGACATTATAGAGGCTGCTACTTGGACCTCCGTGCATACATTTGCCAAGCATTATAACTTACCTTTATACTCTAGATCCCGAGCAGGGTTTGCCACTGCTGTTTTGCAAGGGATCCTAACTACACCATAATTTCTTCTTCCTCCTCCCTAGTTTGGCTATGGTATTCTACCCATTTAGGACTGCAGATGCATCCTTGAAGGACATAGTACAGTTTTGTACCTACCATAAATGTAGATGTCCGAACAGGAATGCATCTGCAGTCAGGATTACCCACCCTCCTTCCCCTCTGTGGTATTCCTAGGGTATTTGCCCATCTAATAGCTAGCTGGGGGGGATCTCTTATGGTGTATTTGTTTGTATATATGTACATACATGCTTATTTTTTGTATTTGCCTTCTATTTTTTGGAAACATTGGCATTTATCCAAAAATTTAGCTATCCAAGAGGGCAACTGGCATCTGGGGCAAGAAACACTGAGGAAAATGGCGTCGGCTGATGCCTTTATACCCGAAGAACTGCAGCTATGACGTCGGGTGAAGTGCGACACCAGCCGAGGCCAGACCCAGACTTTGGAATCCGGCCGACCGAAGGGCTGCCTGACGACAGGACAAGCCATTTGTAAGGACTGCAGATGCATTCCTGTTCGGACATCTACATTTATGGTAGGTACAAAACTGTACTTTTTCTTTCCTTTAGGGCCCCTGGGCTCTGCTGATCCCCCCCCCCCCAGATTTTTCAGGGCAGGAAGTTTCAGGCAAGAGGTGGTGTAAGAGAATTGTCAGGATTCTTGTCCCTCACTGAGGATACCGATGTCGAGGAAGGAGAGGGGACTACAGGTCCACCCTCCACGAGGGCACCTCTTTTGGCATCCTTTTGGAGCTGGTTCACCAGCTCAGGGGGTTGGACTGCTGAAGCCCAATCCATGTCCTTTCTGGTTCCTCCTCCCAACACCCTTTTTGATCTGGTGTCCCATAGGGCATGGAAGGAGCCTGATACATTGGAACCAATCCATAAGAAGTCAGACAAGATTCTCTCCTCTCACAAAGGCTGACAGCACTGGAGTAAGAGTCCAGCTGTGTTTGCAGTTGTGGTGGCAGCAGCCACTAAAAAGGACATAGTGGAAAGAGAGTTCCTCATTTCATCCCCCGAATAGGGAATCACTGGCTTTGGACCAGTATGGGAAGTGAGCTTACACTTCAGCCACCATTGCTCTGAGGACAATAAAACTATCTTGCTCACCTGAGCAGACTTCAGCATGACATTGTCAGAAATGTCAAGGGTAATTAAGACACTAAGGCTCAGCAGACTGTGGAGTCTCAAATGTCTTTGGAGACTCAGATGTCCACTTTGTATTGTATTGCTAACATGCCCATGCATTTATTGTCTAATGTGGTTAATGGCACATCCCTGATGTGCTGGTGCCAGCATTGCCATATGTCTGCAAGCTTGGATGCAGCTGTTTATTTTTGTGGACTGCTTCAAGGCATCCTTTAACACCCCTTTCGGCTCCTCTTTTTTGGATCCAAGGTTAAGGACATTTTGACCAGAAGTGAGCAGGAGGGGATGGCACAGTCTCTTGTGAGTGTGAGCTTTGCTTACCCCTCAGTGGACCTTCTTTCAGAACTAGAAGTAGGGGAAATGTATATCTTAAAAAAAAAAAAAAAAAAAAAAAAAGTGCAGCAGTCTTTCCAGAAAGTTGCTCCTTAGGCTCCCCCTCCCCCCATTAGAGGGGGGGGTAAGTACACTGGATGCTGCCCACATGGCAGAGGTGGTCCGCAGAATCTGGAGTTTTGTGGAGCTTTCTCTGGAACGCTGTTTTAGTGACCCTGAAGGTTGCCAGACTCTGAAGGCACTGGAGGGTCATTTGTCTCTGCACCCGAAAGCTTGGGAGGACTTCACCTCTGATGCATGGGTCTTGAGTCGTATCCAGAGGTTATACAATTCCATATTTGGACACTAAATTTAAATGCCAAACATCTCCCAGACATACCACCCAGTCAGAGAAAGGATGCAGCCATCAGTATCCAAAAGTTGTTAGAAAATCAAGTCATCCAGGAGGTCCCCACCAGACCAAAGTGGGTTCGGGGTTTATTCAAGGTTCTCTTTGGTCTCAAAGCAGAACAAGGACCTCAGGGCAGTTTTGGAATTGAGTACATTGAACTGCTTCTTCAAGCAGACCAAATTCTGAAAATTCTGAATGGTCAAAGTGCCGTCCATTCTAACTCTCTTGAAGGACAACTGGACGTGCTCGATCGACGTCAAGCACGCTTACCATCATATTAAGGTTGTGAGATTTTCCAAGAGAATTCTGCGCTATCAGCTGGGAGTCAATCATTATCAAGTGTTGCTGTTTGGTCTCAACAGTGCCCCCCCCCCCCCCAGTTCACTGAGGCTGCAGGGGTTTCAGATCTCTACTTACGTGAATGATAGACTCCTGGCCGCCTTCTCAAAAGCATCATTAGAGCCTGACCCACCTTACTCAGCTGTGCAGCTCCTTGGGAATCGGAGTCAGTTACCAAAAATCCAGCCATCTTCCTGTTTAGTCAGCAGAGTTCCTAGGTTACCACTTGGATGCAGTTTCTCAGATTGCAAGGCTTCCAGTCTCCTTTGTATCGGCCCTGCAGGCTGTAGTTCTTTCATTGCTGTCTTGCCCAAAACCACTGGTTATCTTTTTCTCAAGATCTTGGGACATATGGTGATCACCATTTACTTGGTTCCCCTTATGAGATACTACACGAGGGTATTGCGGTGGACATTGGCTGTGCAGTGGTCTTATCTGACACATCCGATGGAGTTCCACACAGCTTTAACAGAGGACTGTTGTAATCAAGTCAGGTGGTAGTTGAAGTCTCCCTTAATGTCCACCTGGAGACCATTCTTCCCCTCCTCTGGCCATGGTCATGGATGCCCATCTTTTGGGGTGATGTGGGGGGTGAGTTGTGAAGGGGGGAACCATCCATGGGACCTGATCCAGTACAGAGGCCAGTCTTCATATCAGTGTGTGGGAAGTGAGGGTAGTTTTCCATGCGTTGCAGACCTTTCTGGACATTCTGTACAAGAGTGTGGTTTCAGTTCATATGGACAACATGTCTACGGTATTATATCAGAACAAACGGGGGAACCCACTATTATCCTCTTTGTCGAGAGGCCATGAGAGTTTGGCAGTGGGTGATTTCATCTCAACAGTTTCCTAGGGGGAGATCCAGCATATTAACAGACAAAACGGGAATAATATATTTCCGTATGAGTGGTCCCTGAATCCAAGAATGGCTTTTTTGATTGTTTGGGCACTGGGACACCCCGCATTGCTCTTTGGATTCCCTTTATGGCAACAAGTGCAGCAGCTGTTATGGCTTAGCCCCTCGTCAAGAACAGTCACCCAAGGACATTGTCTTGTGTTTTGGCCCTTCTCCTGAATGCCTATCCCTTGACTCCACTGATGTTTCTTAAGAAAGCAGCCCATTGCAGAGCAACTGTAATCCTCATTGCCCCCTTTTGGTCCCATCAGGTGTGGTTTCCCTTCCTTTGTCCTCCTGTGAATTACCCTCCTTGAGTCTTTGATTCCATTCCATATGTAATCTCTCACCTGTCAGGTCTGGACCCACTCAGCCTTCAGGCCCTCAAGTTGCCTACATGGTTTCTCCCATTTCCGTGATGGGCAGGAATCCCAGGCATCTGATGTCCTTTTCATTCATCCTCACTTATGGGGCTGGATCCAGTCCTCTGATCCAACTTGGCTGCATTTACCAGACTTGGGATCAAACTCTCAAGTTTCTCCCTCTATTCATCATGCCCTACTCCATCCCTTTTGCCTCAAATCTCATTTGCTGCCTTCATGAACAGATGCAGGTTCCACTCTAATGAATTCAGCTTTTTTTTTAATGTAAGTTAAATAACATTTCCTTTTCTCTAGTTTACCTATAAAACCTGTAAAACTTTTGTTTGTCTTTTTCTGTGCAGACCCTTTGCTCTACCAAACCCAGTCGCCACAGTGACCGTGAATGCTTCTCAACTGGGGGGGGGGTCGCATTTAAGTTGCATATTAGTATCCTAGAGACGAGAGCAGTCCTTTTAGCATTTCAGGCTTTTCAAGATGCTATTCCCTTGGAAACTATTGCAATTCAGACTGACAAACATGTCTGTAGTCTGGTACATCAGCAAGGAGGAACCTGATCTTACCTCCTTTGCAGAGAGGCCATGATGGTTTTGTAATGGGCTATCTCATCAGACTGCTTTCTGATTGTGACTTACATCCTGGGTAAACCTGAGTGCTTGTGGACAAACTAAGCAGATCCATTCTGATGCCTCATGAGTGGTCTCTCAATCAGTCTGTAGTGAATATGATCTTCAAGTGTTGGGGTCACCCCTGCTGTGATGTATTTGCCACCCCCCTGAAGAACGAGTACTTTGCTCTGATCCCCCCTCAGAGGAGGCACAAAGAGATGGTCTTCACTCTTGGTCGTCAGGTCGCCTTTATGCTTATCCTAGTCTTCCCTGATTCCAACATTTTTGCAGAAAGCAAGCAGGCCGAAGAACTTAGTAATCCTCGTTACCCTTTCTAGCCCTGGGAGGTATGGTTCCTTTTCTACAGTCTCGTCTTCATTGTCCTGCATGGATGCTGAAGCTTACCCAGGATCTCCTCTCACCCGTCAGGGATTCCACACCCCAACATTTAGGCCCTCAGGCTGACCACATGGTTTCTCCACTTCCAGTAATTATAGTCTAGGCTCTCTTCCCCAGTTTGGGACATTATTTTGGCTTCTCAAGACGATTCTTCCAAAAAAAGTTTACAGAAGTAAGTCTAAAACGTTTTCTATTTGGGCATTTGATAAGGAGACTAATCCTTTTTTTCTGCACCAGTTTCTGCTATTCATTTTTGACTGTTTTCAAAGATGGGGCTAGCTTATCTACAATTAAGCTTCAACTGGCAACAATTTCAAATTTCCACACAGGAAATCTCTAGGTTTTATGAAAGGCAGTTTTCTTCTGAGACCGCCAGTAAAAGATCCCTCACCACATTGGGATCCTACTGCAGTACTTGAAGGTTTAACGCAAAAACCCTTTGAACTGTTGAGCAAATCTGATCTAAAATTTCTGTCATGGAAGACTTTTCTTGGTAGCTATAACTTTGGCAAAAAGAGCATCTGAACTCCAGGCTGTTTCAGCAAAAAAAAAAAACCCTTGCATTGTTTTTCATGAAGATAGGGGTTTCCCTGTGGACTAACCCTTTTAACCTAAAGTAGCTTCTGAAAATAACATCAACAAATCCATTCACTTGCCAGCTTTTTTCCAGATTTTTCCAATAAAAGAGAATACATCCTGTACACGTCCTTGATGTGCACAGACAATTACATTTTTAACCTTCACAGGACAAAACAGTTTAGAAAGTCACACCAGCTTTTTGCATCTTTCTGTCCAAGTTGGCTAGGCCAACCAGTTTCTAAAGTTATTCTAGCTAAATGTATTACCAAAACCTCCCCGAGCTCATTCGACTAGATTCATGGCTATTTCGTCTGCTTTTTGGTCAAGAACATCTATTGATGACATTTGTGCAGCAGCTACGTGGTCCAAGTTTTATACCTTTGTTTCACATTACAAATTGGACATCATATTTAGAAATAGAGCCTCCTTTAGTTCGGCAGTACTTCGGAATATCTTTCTGTGAGGGCCACCCAAGATCAACGTAGCTGGGGGGACTGTCTCATAAGTGAGAGAGAATGAAAAGGACAACATCAGATTTATAAGTTATGTACTCACCATAACTAGGCATCTGTGTTGTCCATTTGCTTTCTTCCTAAACTCCCCTCCATCCGCCATCCATTTTCTTTTTGGAAGGACCTATTAGACTGGAATCTACAGTTCCAGGTTTGAACCCTGTTTTTTCTGTCTGGTTATATCTGTTTCTCTTCAGCTGTTTGGAAATAGAACAGCAAACTTGAACTGAGGCAATAGGGATGGAGTAGGGCATTATGGGTACAGGAAGGAGCTTGAGAGTTGGATCCGAAGTCTGGTAATTGCAGCTGAGTCAGGTCCGAAGATCAGATCCGGACCCATAAATGAAGAATGGAACTGGACAACACAGGTGCCTAGTTGTAATCAGTACATTATGTATAATTTCAGACTTAAGTGGTACATATTTTGTCTTCTCAGAAACTGTCTTACATGTAGGGCGCATGCCAGTAAATAGAAATGTGTTGCTTGTTGAGCTACCTCTAAGGGTTTGGATCCTTTTTCAGCCCCTGTAGAGGTCATTTTTGACTTCCTAGCAACTTTGTTTCACTTTGATCATAGGTATTCTGCTGTTAAGGTGAGGCTGGCAGCCATTTCCAGTTTCCACACTGGAAAATATAATGCCTTTAGTGGCTGTCAAAGTCCAGGACCCTGTCCTATCCTTGAGATTTGCCTTTCATGCGCCAGGTGTTGGCTGCACCCCCTTTGAACGTTCTGCTACGGTTGACTTGAACTTTATCGTGGAAAACCTTATTCTTGGTGGTGGTTAACTTCTGTGAAATAGGTGTTAAAGCTGTTAACAGGTCTCTGACTTAACCTTTGGACTTGCCCACTGCATCTGTCAATTTATAGAATTTTCCACTCAGACTTCGTCTCTGCAAGGGGGATACCTCAGGATTTTGAGTCCCATCACCCCCTGGCAAGACTCCACAAGAGAAAGGCAACACCCCTTGTCTTTTCAGATCCCAGTGCTGGGGTTTGTAAATCCAAGTCTTCTTTTCCTGTCCTTGTTCAAAAGCAGTCAGTCACCACAAACTGCTTGGGGAGCAGTTTCAGTACTAGGTATGTGGTACATCAAGGACAAACCCTGGCTCACAAATATAAGAGATGTTTGCTTGATCAAAGCAGTCAGTTCATTTTTGTCCCAGGTACCACTTCAAATTTTTACAGACAGTACCACAGTCTTGTCATACTTACACAAGCAAGGGGGGAACTAGGTCGTACCTCCTTTGAGATGGCCCTATTAGCTTGGGATATAGCTTCACAGCACACTTTTGCTCTGCATGCATCCTACATTCCATCAAAGCAAAATTGCATGGTAGACCGCAATATAAGGGCAGATCCTCATAAATGGAAACTAGATTGGGGTTTACCAAAATTTGATCCATTTGTGAGAAGTGCCTCATAAAGGTCTCTGATTCCTCTTTGAACAGCTTGCAAGATTCTGCTGCAGGACTCCACGCAAGAAGGCCTAGAAGACAGATGCCTTTTCTTTTCCTTGGACAGGAGTGTTCCTGTATGTTTCTCCACCATTTCCACTAGTTTCCAGGGTACTTCTGAAGATTCCTAAGAATCCCTCAAGATCATCGTGACTCCCTTACCGTCTTAAAGTAGGAGTTTGTTGAGTGGGGTTGTACAGTGTGGGGGAGTATGGCTGAAGCACATCTGTTAATGAAGGGCATCTTTCAGGATGGTTGAGTAGTGTGTGCGCAGTGGCTAGTTGAGAGTATGTTAGATAATGGGAAAGTTCTAGACAGCTTAAGTGTTTGAGTGGAACAGTAATGGGGTCTGTATGGTAGATTTGCTGCATAATTGTAGCATTTTTGTAGCATATTTATTTGAGTGGTAAGTTGACAAGCATAGAAGCGGCACAGAAGAGGGGTTTTGCAGTGTTTATCCTGGCTCAGTCTAAGACTGACCTAATGCAGTATAGAATGCCTCATTTTGGGGGGGGGGGGGTTGTTCACAACCTGTTTGATATAGTGGGTAAACGTATTTTCATCAGCAATGACCCCAAGAGTATAGTGTTGGTTATGAGCTCTTTTTGTGTGGTTTGCTAAGGTAATGAGGAATAGAGGTTTTTGGACTGAGTATAGTTAAGGGGTGACTGACCTTAGTGTAGTTTTTGGAGGGTTCAGAAAATGACCTTTTCAAGGACTGGTTGCATCTGGTACTTGATTTGTCGATGTCCTTCATGGATGCATCTGCAGTCATAACAAATGGGTTGTCCTGTCGTCAGGCAGCCCTTCGGTCGGCCGGATTCCAAAGTCCGGGTCCGGCTTCGGCTGATGTCACACTTCACCCGACGTCATCTCTGCTGGTCTTCGGGTATAAAGGCATCAGCCGACGCCATTTTCCTCAGTCTTTCTTGCCGCGTGGCGCCCGAAGCAGAAGCTGTTCGCAAGTGCCGGTCGGTCAGATCCAGAGATTACTACTACTGAATACTACTTCGAAGACTTCTAAAAAGCTAAGTACCCCGTTGGGGACTCTTTCTTGCCTCAGCCGATGTCAGAAAAAGTCAATAACTGTTTAACTTGTGGGAAACAAATACCTCATAAAGATTTCCACTCTTACTGTTTGCCTTGCTTAGGCCCAGACCACGACGTAGCAGCCTGTTCGGCCTGTGCTTCCTTCAAACGACGAACGCTTAGGCATCGGTCGGAGTTTGCTGAACAGTTTTTCGGCTCAGATTTTGCGTACATTATGCCGTCGGATCCTCAGACTACCCAAATTGTTAAAAAACACAAAGAAAAAGACCGACACTCGCGGTCCGCGGTTTCGGCCGAAACCACGGTTAAGCAAGCATGAGTGTCTCTGTTTCGGCCGAAACCGAGAAAACTGGTCAATCTTCAGCCGAATCCATGACTACTACTGAGGCTCCTGCTACCTTACCTGAATCAGCCTCAGAAATTTTGCCTACAACTGTGGTTCCTACTGATCTATCAGACACCATCCCTTTGGATAATTCTACCCCAGCACGTGGTGCTGCTAGGCCTCCTGCAGCCATGTCTATTAAGGCCTTTGCCAGGGCTAAAGCAGCCAAATCAGCTAAATCAGTGCCTGTTAAACCACCCTCACTCAGGCCCACTTCTAGTTCACAAATGCTTACTCTGGCAGAAGATTTAATATCCTTAATTAGGGGATCCCAATCTCACCCAGACAGGGCCTCTCAGCCCCCAGAAAAGAGACCTAGAGCAGAGCCCCCCGAGCCTGTGTCCTCTGATGATTCTGCGGATGACTCAGACATTACAGACCAGCCAGAAGCTCCTTTTTCCAATTATGAAGATTCAGATGCTGAAGAATCCATTCCAGTTGCCTCTCCACCAGAGGAATTCTCCTTTGGGGAAACTTTACATGCCATGAGAGAACAATTCCAATGGCAGGGACAAGATTTCTCAGATTCAAGAAAAAGGCTTAGGACTTTTCTGCACTTACCACAACATAGGCCCTTAGCTATACCTCCTGTCCTATCTGTTGTGGACGATGCATTTAATGATGTCTGCACTGCACCTGATTCTTTACCTCCAGCCCCTGCCAAACCAGATAGATTTTACAGGGTGCCAGACACTCATCACCACCTATACAAGACCCCACTTGCAGACCCCGAAACTATTTCCCAGGGGCCTAAGGCAGTAGCCTCGACCACAGCAAAAAACCCTATTCCCTCTGAAAGGGAATCCAGGTCCTTAGAGATGGGGGAAAAAAGTCTACACCTCTGCTACTCTCAGCTAGAGCTTTAAACTGTCAGTTTCACATGATCCAATACCAAGAGTTTATGCTTGATCAGTTAATTAAAAAGCTGTCCTCTGATGAATCTTTAGATAAGAAATATGTATTAGAAATGGTGAATAACATCCAACAGGTTAGTAACCATTCTTTAAAATGTGGCTATGATGCACTGGAGGCTTCATTTAGATCAGCCATGACTGGCACAGTGATAAGAAGGCATGCATGGTTGAAAGAACAGGTCTTATCGGATCATGTTAAAGCTAAGCTATTGGATGCTCCTATGGATAAGGCCAGTCTATTTGGGAACCTGCCCAGCAGGTAATGAAGAAAATGGAAGAGAAGGCAAAATCTGTACAAACAGTTAAAGATTTCCTACAGGTTCAGCCCCCAAGGTTTAGCAGGAACTGGCCTGCCAAAAATTTGTCCTTTCCTGACTCCACAAGATCACAAAGGGGCAGGAACAGACGCTCTAGGGGCAGAAATCAATCCAGAGGAGGTGCCTACAGAGGATGACAGTGGCAAGGCAATAACCGAGGCACAGACACAACCACTGCCACTGCAACAGGACAATCACAGTGACTTGGCTCTGACTCCGCCTACCAGGAAGCAAATAGCAGCACCATTAGGCGGAAAGTTAGCCTTATTCTCGAAAAATTGGCACTATATTACAAAAGGCAAGTGGATTTTGCAAACCATAGACCAAGGCTACGGTTCCACTTCCACACTTTACCAGTAAAAGAGGAATGCCAAACCTGCCCCCAAATCAAAAAATAGAAGCCCTGCACCAGATAGCGGAATTAATAAAGATGAGAGCTGTGGAAAGGGTACCAATAACAGAACAGGGCAAAGGATTCTACTCCAGACTCTTCCTAGTACCAAGAAAAGAAAAACTGGAGACCTATTCTCGACCTGTCCATCTTAAACACATACATCATTGTCCCAAAATTCAAAATGCTGACCCTACAGCAACTTCTTCCCATGCTGGGCAAGGAGTGTTGGCTGGTAACTCTAGATCTCAAGGAGGCATACTTGCACGTCCCCATTCGACCAAATTGCAGAAGATACCTCAGATTTCTTGCAGGATCAGAGCATTAACAATTCTCAGCATTGCCCTTTGGCTTATCTACTGCGCCCAGAGTATTCACAAAATGCCTGGCATCAGTAATCGCTCACTGCAGAGTACAGGGAATCCAAATTTATCCATACCTGGACGACAGCCTGATACAAGCGGACAACAAAAGCAAGCTGACAACAGATTTACAAAGGGTCATTTACTTGCTACAAGCCCTGGGATACACAGTCAATTTACAAAAGTCAAGGCTGATACCATCCCAGACAAGAACTTTCTTGGGCGCGGAATTGGACACAGTAAAACAGATGGCATTCCTAACTGCAGAAAAACAAAAGAACTCCTCTTTACTTCTTGGCATTAACAAAGCAGAACAAACTAACAGCAAGAAAAGTTCTGCAGACCTTGGGCTTCATGGCATCATGCATAATCTTGGTCCCACATGCCAGACTGCATATGAGAAAGTTACAGTGGTACCTAAAGAATTTATGGTCTCAACACAGGCACAGCTTAGAAACAGAAATACCACTAATCCCATGCTTAAAACAGGAGTTCCTATGGTGGGCTCGGGCATGCCAGTCAAACCCAGGCTTACCCTTCCACAACTTTCGAGCAAACCAAACCATCACAACGGATGCCTCAGACCTAGGATGGGGGCACACATGCTGGACAAATGCGTACAAGGACTGTGGACTCAGGACCAGCTGCACCTGCACATAAACCAAAAAGAAATGCTGGCAGTAAAACTGGCAATCCTAAAATTCAGACCATTCCTCAAAGAAGGCCATTTGATGATAAGGACAGACAACACCACAGTCATGTGGTACATCAACAAACAGGGAGGCACTCATTCTTACCCCTATGCAGAATGACTTTGGACCTTTGGAATCTGGCTCTCGCTACAACATCCAGTTACAGGCAATATTTGTACCGGGAAAGAGAACACCCTAGCAGACATTTTAAGCAGAACCACCTCGGATGCTCACGAATGGATGCTACACCAACATCTTCAAGGCCATCACAAAGAAATGGGGAATGCCACAAATAGATCTATTCGCTTCCCACAATCACCAGCTCAAAAATTCTGCACAAGGACATTCCACCCACTTGCATGGAAGGTGGACTCTCTATCCTTCAGCTGGAAAGGCCTGACAGCATATGCATTTCCACCTCTTCCCTTGATGCACAAGGTACTACTGAAAATCAAAGCGGAACGTCCAAGGATAATTCTGATAGCTCCGAACTGGCCAAGACAACACTGGTACCCATTGCTGAGGAGCATGTCTCGGGAGAAAATGTGGTCAATACCCTGATGCCTCTGATGTTAACTCAGAACAACTACAACATCATACATCCAAACCTAAAAACCTTGCAACTGACTGCCTGGAACATCACATAGCAGTAACTAACCCACACCTTTCACAAAGGGTTAAAGACATTATCCTTGAAGCCCGTAGACCTTCAACAAGAAGGAACTATGCAGGAAAATGGAAAAGGTTCGTCATTTGGAGTACTGAAAGAGGAAAAGATGTGTCGAACATAGATATTGCTAACATTCTGGAGTACTTGGCAGAGCTTCTACATACAGGCCTGTCCTATTCCTCCATCAAGATACATGCATCAGCTATTTCAGCAGAATACAGCTTTGATCCTCCTGTCTTTTCACATCCTCTACTCAGGCAGTTCCTCAGAGGGATCAAGAATGTAAAACCTCCTAGGAAACCACCATTACCAGCATGGGACTTGAATTTTGTACTAGAAAAGTTGACACTCCCTCCGTTTGAACCAGCAGCAACACAGATCTACAACACCTGTCATGGAAAACTGCTTTCCTACTGGCTATTACTTCAGCAAGGAGGGTTTCGGAACTACAGGCCTTAATGGCAGTGCAACCCTTCCTAATCTTCCATCAAGATAGGGTGTCCATGAGAACTAATCCTACATTTATGCCTAAGGTGGTATCCAGAGTGTCTTTAAACCAGGCAATCCACCTACCTACCTTCTTTCCCAATCCACAAAACAGAGGTGAAAGAATAATGCATACCTTGGATGTACATAGACAGTTACGCTACTACCTGGACAGAACCAAAGGTAACAGAAAAACTGACCAGCTCTTTGTAGCCTATGCAACAGGAAGGGAAGGAAAAGCAATTTCCAAACAGACAATCTCCAAATGGATAGGAAATTGCATAAGATTCTGTTACTCCTACCATGGAAAACCAATTCCACAGAACATAAGGCCTCATTCTACAAGGGCTACAGCCACTACCACAGCTTTCTTAAGAGGAGTGGCAACCAAGGACATTATTGAGGCGGCTACTTGGACCTCCGTGCATACATTTGCCAAGCATTATAATTTACCTCTATATTCTAGATCCCGAGCAGGATTTGCCACTGCTGTACTGCAAGGGATCCTGACTACACCATAATTATTATTCCTCCTCCCCTAGTTTGGCTATGGTATTCTACCCATTTGTTATGACTGCAGATGCATCCATGAAGGACATAGTACAGTTTTGTACCTACCATAAATGTAGATGTCCGAACTGGATAGCATCTGCAGTCAGGATTACCCTCCTTCCCCTCTGCGGTACTCCTAGGGTATTTACCCTCCTAATAGCTAGCGGGGGGGGGGTCTCTTATGGTGTATTTGTTTGTATATATGTACATACATGTTTATTTTTTGTGTTTGCCTTCTACTACTTTGGAAACATTGGCATTTATCCAAAATTTAGCTTTCCAAGAGGGCAATTGGCATCTGGGGCAAGAAACACTGAGGAAAATGGCGTCGGCTGATGCCTTTATACCCGAAGACCAGCAGAGATGACGTCGGGTGAAGTGCGACATCAGCCGAAGCCGGACCTGGACTTTGGAATCCTGCCGACCGAAGGGCTGCCTGATGACAGGACAACCCATTTGATGTTCTTCATTCCACATTGCTGCAGTCCTAACTATTGGGTAGTCCGCTGTCCAGTCGGCCCGAATACCAGAGTATATGGCTGACGTCGGTCAGGGCGCATTAGACTGACGTCAGTACGTCAGGGTACTAATGTGCATGACCGACGTCATATCCTCAGTCTTTTTTGCCGCATGGTCCGATGCAGAAGCAGTTTTGCGAGTGCAGGTTGGCGTTCTGAAATTTTCTGAAGTCGGAGTTTCAGACCGAATCAGAGTTGGCTAAGTACCCCGTTGGGGAACATTTTGGTTTTTCTTGCCTCAGTATTTAACGGATGTCAGAAAAAGTGAATAACTGTATTTCTTGTGGGAAACAGATACCTCATAGGGATTACCATACCTTGTGTATACCTTGTTTAGGGCCTGAGCACGGCGTTGTTGGATGCCGCTCTTGTGCTAGGTTTAACAAACGCACTATTAAGAGAAGGTTAGACTGTGCCAGGTTAGTGTTTGGGAAGCGTTGCAATTATAAAATGCCGTCGGATGCTCCGGCGCCCGCTTCCAAGAAGCGCAAGGACAAAACAGCGAAGCCTAGGGTTGATGAACCGGCAGTCCCGGACGCCGGTTCTTTAGAAGGCTCAGTGGAGCCAGAGGTTTTGCCAGGAGTTTCTTTGGAGTCTCAGGCAGAGACTTTACTGTTACAGGATGTGCCTTCTCAGGAGGTAGGCCAGGCTGAGGGGGCTTCTCAGGTAACTGTTCTTCCCTCTCTTCCCAAGGTAGTTAGAGCCTCTCCTTCTGTTTCCAAAACTTCTTTGAGAGGTAGGCCAAGTTTAGCTTCAGTGGGGGTTTCTCCTAGCGCTTCAGGTTCTGTGCCTAAGAAACATATGCTTAAAATGGCAGAAGATTTGATTACTATGATTAGAGGTTCTATGCCCCCTCCTGATAAAGAGGCCTAGGGTGGAACCTGAGTTTGATAGTTTTGAACAGTGTTCAGAGGCTTCTGAGTCTTCTGCGGAAGATTTGCAGGAGTATCCTCCTTATTCTGATTCTGATGTGGATGATTCCACTCCCACAGCTTCTCCTCCTGAGGATTTCTCATTTTCAGAGACTCTGCATTCCATGAGGGAGCACTTTAAATGGGAAGGCCAGGATTACTCTGATTCAGGAAAAGGCTTAGGGAATTCTTGTTTTACCCCAGCATAGGCCCTTAGCTATACCTCCTGTGTTGGATGTGGTGGAAGATGTTTTTGCAGAGGCTTCCCTGAACCCTGATTCTTTGCCTCCTGCTCCTGTTAAACCTGATAGGTACTATAGGGTGCCTGAAGCTCATAAGTATCTTTTAAGAGTCCTAGGGCAGACCCGAAACTGTTTCTCAGGGACCTAAAGGTGTTAAGGCCTCTGTGGTTAAAACCCTGTTCCCACTGATAAAGAGGCAAGGGCTTTGGATAGATGGGGAAAGAAAGTGTATACTTCTTCCACTTTAGCCATGAGGGCGTTGAATTGTCAGTTTCACATGCTAAAATATCAAAATTATCTCCTTTCACAACTGAAATCTAAGGTGGATGCTTTGGCGGAAGGTATTGAGTGTAAAGAGTTGCTGGATTTAGTTCATGTGTCTGAACAAGTGGGTAAGCATTCTTTGCAATGTGGTTTTGATGCTGTACAGGCCTCCTCGAGGGTGGCTGCCACTAGTTCTGTTCTTCGCAGGCATGCCTGGTTGAGGGATCAGAATTTAGCTGAGCATGTTAAGACAAGGATTTTGGATGCTCCTTTACAGTCTGATGTGTTGTTTGGTTGCCTGTGGAAGCAGTTTTAAAGAAAATGGAGGACAAAGCTAAGTCTATGCAAACTGTTAAAGATTTTTGCAGGTGCAGCCACGAAGTTTAGTAGAAATTGGCCTACTAAGGGATGGGCATATCCTGCTTATGATTCCCAGTCTAGGGGTAGGTCTAGGCGTGGTAGGGGCAGAGCTCAAGGTTCTTTTAGGCCTAGAACAGGAGTTCACCTGCTCAGACTTCTGGTGAGGGCAGGGGTCAGTCCTTTCGTAAACAGACCCAATGACCTGCCTTTTCAGCTGCCAGTAGATTCTCGTCTGGCAGCTCCTTTGGGAGGAAGACTGTCTCTTTTCAAAGAAAATTGGGATTTAATTACTCAAGACAGATGGGTGTTGGATATCATTCACCACGGTTACAGGTTTTATTTCCATACATTGCCCCTTTCAAAGGCATGCCAGACGTTCCTCCTCCACAAAGGAAAGAGGCTCACAAGCAAATTTCTCTGTTACTACAAATAGGGGCCATTCAGCCAGTCCCTGTATCAGAAAGGGGCCTAGGATTTTATTCTCGCCTGTTCCTAGTACCAAAGAAGGGGAACACGTGGAGACCAATTTTGGATTTATCTATCCTCAACACTTATCTGGACATTCCCAAGTTCAAGATGTTGACGTTACAACAGCTTTTACCTCTGCTGGGCAAAGATCACTGGATGGTAACTTTAGATCTCAAGGAAGCTTACCTTCATGTGCCTATAAGACTAAGTTGCAGGAAGTATCTGCGTTTCGAGCTGGAAATTCTCATTATCAGTTCTCTGCATTGCCCTTTGGCTTATCTACTGCCCAGAGTATTCACAAAGGTTCTGGCTCCAGTGATAGCTTACTTCAGGCTAAAAGGAATTCAAATCTATCCTTACTTGGGCGACTGCCTGATTCTGGCTCAAGAAAAGGAAGACCTTCTACAGCATCTGGAATATGTTATAGCAGTGCTAAGATGCCTAGGGTATTCTGTGAGCGAAATAAAGTCCAGTCTAGTACCCTCTCAAGACATGTGCTTTCTGGGTGTGAGACTGAATACAGCAGCCCAGATGGCCTTTTAACCCCGGACAAACAAAAGAGTCTATCCCTTTACTTCCATCAACTATCTCATCAGTCCGTGCTGACTGCAAGGACAGTCCTTCAAGCATTAGGGTTCATGGCATCTTGTATTCTGGTGCTTCCCAATGCCAAACTGCATATGAGGAAGCTGCAATGGTATCTCAAAATGTATGGACACAGCACTGCCAGGATTTGGACACTGTCATTCAAATAATACCTTGCCTTCAAAAGAATTTTTGTGGTGGGCTCAGGAATGTCACCTAAACAAGGGACTCTCTGTGACCCGGCCAGAGGCGAGTCAGATTTTAACGACAGATGCCTCGGACATTGCTTGGGGAGCTCATCTAAATGGAAAGTGGATACAAGACAAGTGGCCTGCCAGACTACAGCATCTACATATCAACATGAAGGAGATGTTAGCAGTCCAGTTTGCATTAATGGCTTTCAAGGAGTTACTTCTTCCAGGGCAGGTGTTGATTCTAACAGACAACACAACTGTCATGTGGTACATCAACAAACAAGGGGAACACATTCTTATCCTCTATGCAGGCAAGCAATGATTTTATGGGAGACTGCGCTCAGCTTGCAACTAACTCTTCAGGCAAGGTTTCTGCCGAGCACAGAACTCCTTAGCAGATGTGTTAAGCAGACAAATCATGGATCCCCACAGTGGAATCTGGATCTTCATGTATTTCAGAAATTGACAGTGTCATGGGGAACTCCAGACATAGATCTGTTCGCTTCTCCACTAAACCACCAGCTGCCAAAGTTTTGCACAAAGGGGTTTCATCACACAGCTTGGAAAGTGGATGCTCTTTCTTTCAGTTGGAAAAATCTTCATGTGTATGCCTTTCCACCTCTGCCTCTTCTTCCAAAGGTGCTCTTAAAGGTCAGACAAGACAAGCCAAGGATGATTTTAATAGCTCCAGATTGGCCTCGGCAACACTGGTACCCACTACTAAGGAGTCTGGTAAGGAAGCCTCCATGGCCTTTACCTTTGATTCCACATCTGTTATCTCAGAAGGACGGTCATCTGCTCAATGTCAAGCTTCACTCTCTTCATCTAACAGCCTGGCATATTCTGTGTTGAAACACAGCAGGTCTCAACTTCCTCAACAAGTTTTAAATGTGATTATGGAAGCTAGAAGACCTAGTACAAGGAAAGTGTGAAAAATGGAAGAGATTTATATTTTGGAGTACAGCAAAGAATTTGGAGATTTCTGAGCCTAATTTGAGTGTGGCTCTTCAATATCTTACTGAGTTATTGGACAAAGGTTTGTCCTTCTCTTCCATTAAGATTCATGCTGCAGCAATTTCAGCTCACTATGATTGTGACCCACCATTGTTTTCGCATCCTTTGTTCAAGCAGTTTCTTAGAGGGGCAAAGAATATAAGACCCCGAGCTCCTACTCCTGCTTGGGATCTCAATTTTGTGTTGGAAAAACTTACTCTACAACCTTTTGAGCCTGCGGCTACTGCTGAATTGAAATACTTGTCATGGAAGACTGCTTTTCTGTTGGCTATTACTTCTGCAAGAAGGGTGTCTGAGTTGCAGGCCCTTATGGCAGTAGAGCCCTTTTTGATTTTCCATAAGGATAGGGTATCATTACTAATCCTTCCTTTATGCCTAAGGTGGTTTCTAGTGTGGCTTTAAACCAAACTATTCATTTACCTACTTTTTATGCAGACCCCCAAAATAAAGGGGAAAAGATTTTCACACTTTAGATGTACACAGGCAATTGCGTTATTATTTAAGCAGGACTAAGGATTTTAGGCAGTCTCAGCAGTTGTTTGTTTCTTTTGCTTTGAGTTCGCAGGGCAAGCCTGTGTCAAAACAAACTATTTCTAGGTGGATTGGGTTTTGCATTGCATTTTGTTATTCCCATCATGGCAAGGAGATTCCAGCTGGGATTAGACCTCATTCCACTAGGGCCACTGCCACTTCAACAGCATTTCTAAGGGGTGGCAACTAAGGATATTTTGGAGGCAGCTACTTGGAGTTCAGTGCATACTTTCTCTAAGCATTATCACCTTCCTCTCTACTCTAAGTCTAGGGCTGGTTTTGCCACAGCTATTTTGCAAGGCATGTTGTCAGCTCCTGCTTCTTTATGATTTGCCAGCCTCCCTTACCTCTGCTTTGGGATTCTACCCAATAGTTAGGACTGCAGCAATGTGGAATGAAGAACATAGTACAGTTTTGTACCTACCATAAATGTAGATGTTCGAGGATCCACATTGCTGCAGTCACCCTCCCTCCTTCCCCTCTGTGTTTAGGGGTGGTTGTGTAGGTGAGGTTATATGCTGATATTTTTGTATATATTTTTGTATATATTGTACATATTTTTGGTGCAGGTATATTGGGCCTTGTCTTTTTAGGGTCTTCTGACATCTGGGGCAAGAAAAGACTGAGGATATGAAGTCGGTCATGCGCATTAGTACCCTGACGTACTGACGTCAGTCTAATGCGCCCTGACCTCTGGTATTCGGGCCGACTGGACAGCGGACTACCCAATAGTTAGGACTGCAGCAATGTGGATCCTCGAACATCTACATTTATGGTAGGTACAAAACTGTACTTTATGACTGCAGATGCTATCCAGTTCGGACATCTACATTTATGGTAGGTACAAAACTGTACTTTCTCTAACCTCTCTTATGAGAGCCGTGACACAGTGGGTGAGGGGGAGTCTTAGATTAGCTTTTGAAGTTCTGTTTGTGACAGCCGTTCCCTGGCCCAGCAGTAAAGGAAGGCATCTCATATAAGAGGAAAGGATAACAAATACACACAGTAAAGTACAATTTCCCCTTAAGTGCACACAGCGATCACAGTCAGTCTGGGGCTGGTTGCTCCCCAGGTCCCCAGTAAGACTCACCACTGGCGCAGCTATAGGGTCCAGATCTCAGCCTAGCTGGCAAGCTAACCTCCAGTACTCTGTCCAACCAATGCTTTGTGCCCCTGCCCAAGTAGCTTTGAGATAAGTATTTATACAGCTTCACAGACACTCCTGGGAAAGGCTGACACAGATTTTCCAGCTGTGCCCCTTTACCCAGACTATACGGTAGTAATCACTGCCACCACCAGCTAATATTTATCGGCTACTAAAAGGCCATTAAAAGGGTGTCCAGTTATTACTGTGCAATATTATTATCTAATAGTGTAACTTAAGCAATCTTAAGGCTTTGGAAGGGCTTATTACAGGATCACTTATAAGCATGGAATGTACTCTAGAGCTTACTTATCTCTACAGAAACCAGCCACAGGTAAAAAGTTACAATACTACTGCACCACAGTGCTACTCGAGTTCAGAGATCACACAGAAACTTAAAATAAATCAGTAGTACAGTTCTGACGTAATAGAAAAAACACTTAGTCTAATCTTCATAGTCCTAACTATTTCTACAAGAAAACATACTTCTAAGATAACTTACTTACATAGAGCAAGGCAGTGCTGAGTTGAATAGTCAAGGCCAAATGCTTAATCTCTGGTTCTCACTGTTTAAATTGAAACTCCAGTTCTGATAAACATTACATCATCTTTTTTACCCTTCCCTGGAGTTCCCAGGCTACACATTAACTGCATTTACATTCTTTTACACTTGGAGCAATAAAGGACATTCCACATGTAAATTCTGATTAATAACTTTAGCCTTAAAACAATAGACAGGGTGCTTACTCCAGACTCTGACTCCAAATTTTAACTTCAAAGGACATACGAAACATAATTTTAATTTCAAAGAACATTTGAAATGCTTGGCTTAGTTTTCCTTACAGCAGATGGTAATGTTGCTGCAATCTTGAAGTTCACATTTTACAGTGTTTTCTTTCATTTAAGAAACAAGCCTGTATTTTATATTTATATTTACAAATGCCAGAATTATGTATCAAATTCTATTTGGCTAGGCTGGCAGCCTTCACCCCTTCTCTACCAGTCTTCACACTTATTCTTTTGGCATTGCATATAAATGTAGAATTGTCTGCATACTCATATTAGAGTTGCCTGTTTCCTGACTGCATGGAGGTTATTAATGAATATGTTAAAGGACCAAGTGTAGATCCTTGGAGCACACCTTTGTGTACAGAGAGAAGAGAGGGTATTTTATTTTGCCATTTCACTGCCTGCAGCCTATTGGTAAGGTATCTGGTAAACCAAGATAGTGATGAGTTACTTAATTCTAGAGAGAAGAGTAGTAGTTTTTCGTGGGAGGTGGTATTAACTGCCTTTAACAGATCAAGGAAAAGAGCTGACACTAGATTACTGTTCTTCTGTATTTGATAATGGTGGTGAAATTGAGGGCTGTTGATGTATGCAGTGGCCGAAACCGTGTTGAGGGAACTTGTAGATTTGTTGTGATATGTTAGTAGTTGGGATTGGATGCATTTGTCTACTACTTTGTATATAGGACAGATGATGACTATGGGTCTGAAATTTGAGATGGGGGGTGATGTATGATTATTTTTCCCATAAGATGTGTACATAATTTTCTTTGCTAGAGCAGTTTGACATGCGGTATGCCAGAAGATTTTCTGCAGTTTTAATAAGTTGTGTGGGACAGGAGTGGTAGATGGGTGTAGAAGGTTTGAGTGAGAAGGATATTGAACAGGTACTTGGCTGTGGAGGTGGTAGGTAGTGAGAATTAAGTTACTTAAGTGGGAGGTAGCGTTTTCTATGAAATAAGAGTTGAACTGGAATGATGATGTTGCTATTTATAAGTGGATAGAGAAGGTTGGTTGGAGTGGTCAGGATAAATTAGTTTGTTGTTAAAGCTCCAGAATAATTTGAGATTTTTTTTCTTTTGTTGAGCTGGGAGTTGTTGTTGAAAGTTTTTTCTTGTTTGATTTTATATTAAATTTTGCTAGATTTCTGAGGTGCTTAAAGTATTAGATTAGTTTTGTTTCCATTTTGTTGCCAAGCTTTCCATGCTCTGTACTAGCGGTCCCCAACCATTGGACTGTGGCCTGGTACCAGGCCTAGGATCATTTGGTACTGGTCCACACCGAAACTTTTAGGCAGGGAGTGAAACAAAACAAAAAGTGTGCGCGTGCATTTGTCTGCGTATGTGAGTGAATGCGTGGATGAAAGCAGAAGAGACTGTGTATGTGAGTGTGAACAGTGAGTTCGATCGAGCCATTATTTTGCACTCACTAAACAGTGCTTTTGCTGTTTGGTGAATGTAAAATAAAAATAAATGAAATGGAAAAAGTGAGTGTATGTTTGTCTGCATGAGTGAATGCGTGCATGAAAGCAGAACAGACTGTGCATGTATGCATGAGAGACAGAGAGAGTGAAGAGTCAGAGTGATCTCTGATAGCAGCATCAATTGAGAGGTTTGCATACCTCTCAACCAGACCCCCTCGCTCAGTATATCTGGACAGAGCCACAAAGAGACAGATTTTAAATATTCTTACAAACTTAGAAAGTTGCTAGATTCAGATTAGGTTTGCATACCTCTCGACCATACTTCTCAACCGGTTGCACAGTAAATCTGGACAGACACAAATAGGGACAGATTTTAAATATTGCACTTATAAACTTAGTTGCTAGAATAAGCACCGAAAACCCTGCTTCCATTTCCAACATCCTATCTTTGTGAAGTGGGGTTTTCTGTAATGACAGCAACCAAAACGAAATTAGAGTAGACGGGACCTAAGGAACACACTTCAGGTGTGATTGTCTCCCATCAACCCTAGATGGGACTATCTTGTTGCACGGAAGCAAACTCAGGTCTCCTATTGATTCTGCATTATGGTGAGTTGTATTTATTCACTTTATTTTGCTTTATTTTTATGCGTGCGCAATGCCTGTCTGGAAAATTGTCTTGTATGAAACCAGTCTTTGTTGCAAAACAGATTGGAGATAGCTGCTCTATACCCATTTTTCATTAATTGTGTAGTCTCTTTGGTTAGCCAGTATAAAGGATTAGCTTTTATTCTTTTGATGTTGGATGGACTGTGGACATTTTCAGATATTTAAGAAGGTTTTGTTGGTGTGAGATGGCATTGTCGCAGGGGAGAGTTTAGAGGCTGTGCCAGTTGATAGATTTAAGAAGAGAGAAAGCAGACAATGTTTCGAATTTGGCTGTTTGATTGTAGATTTTTTTATCTTCTTGTGTATGTGGTCGCTTAAGAAGTCTGAGAAGGTATCGGAGAATAGAATTTTGTCTGGGGTATTTGTCAGTATCCAGTCAAAGATTTCCTATGTCTTTTTTTTTTTTTTTTGGTGTGCAGATTTATTGTCTTGTTTGAGGTTTCAGTATTTGTGCATTGCCAATCATTGTTGAGGTCTGCAAGAATTATTGTTTCTTGGAATATGTTTTTGGAGGCTCAGGGTAAGAGTTCCTCTACCGTGTCAGTCTTATTGCTGGTGGAATGTAGATTACTTTTATGCACAGGCTTTCATGATTGTTGACTTTTAGAAGTGACGAGCACTTCAACATTGCTGCTAACTGGGTGTGCCTGATGAGACTGATAGGGTGTTTTATACATCAAGGCTATGTGACCTGCCTTTTTTTTCCTCTGTCTAATCTGACAATTTTTATAGCCATATGGAGGAGGATTTCTTCTTTTGTATGTTGCTGTGATGTCAGGGGAGTGAAGGGTAACACTGACGTGCACCTCAGAAATTTTATTTTGAAGGCTTCTTAGATTTATGTTGAATAATTTGAGTTGAGGCATTTAAGTGAAATATTTTGGGGAGGGTAGTGGGTGGGATTTTGGACCCGAGTTGTGATGTATGTCACTGCATTGTTTGTGTGTGTATGGTATTGAGGTAGGGACTGAGCTATTTTATTTTATTTTTTTGAGTAAGTTTGGGGGAAGGGGTTATGGATTAAGTATTTTGGCTTTGTCATGTGTTTGGGGAGTGTTGATTAGTTGAATTGTAATGAGTTAGTGGTAATGGTATTGATTGTGGGTTGTTTGAGAGCCTGTTAATGATAGACACAGTGTTAAGAGTAGGAAGGGACAGTAATATTATAGGAGTAAGACGCAGTCATAAATGGAGACTGGACAATGTTTGTAGGAAGGAAAATAGAAAAGAATATGTTTTATGAAGTGTGGAAGTAGAGAAGAAGAGATTGTAGTAGAGATGAGGAAGATTGTTTGGTATGGAAGGAGATGAGATGTTAGTGTGAGTAGATAGTGGGGCGATTAGAGGTGGGGTGGAGTTAGTGGGGTGTGGTCTAAGCAGATCAATAGAGTGTAACTGATTGTTTCATTGGAAGTCTGTGTGGGGAGGAGTTTTTGGCATGAGTATGGTGGTTTGATAGGAAGGCAGTTTGCGGTGTAAGAGGTTAGTGGGATGCAAGTGTAGAGAATGTGGGTATTGGAATTGGGGGTAGGGTAGGAGAGTGAAGTAAGCCCAGCAGAGCAAGGGCAAAAGGAGAGTGGTCAGCTCGAAGAGGAGTTGCATTAGTTTTAGTTTGGTTGATAATTTTCCTAGCATTTTTTTCCTTTCAAGGCTGTAGCCTTCTTTCCTTGGCAAGAAAGCTTTGAAGCTTTTAGTGCCCAAACTACCATTTTGTATGGCTGTGCTCTAGCCAGAGGCAGTGTGGAGAGCCATAGAAGGTGTATTAAAGCTTTAAAAGCTGTCCAGTAGTCATATCATGGGCAAGGATAATAACACAAATAGCTTAGTACTACAGCTGTGATCTGTTAAAACATCTACTGTTATGGTAAGTATACTTCCACAACTAACTACATTCCCACCCATTGGGGTGCAACTCACTGCAGCTTCCCAAAAACCTACCGCCAGGAAAGATGTATTGGAGGAAATTAAGTTTTCATTATGAACTGCTAAACACTTACTCGGCCCTTATGTTTTTTACATTTTAGTAAAAATCTTTTACTCAAGACCCATTTTCCTCCATAAAAGTTCATGTAGCTGCTATTTCTTCCATTCTCCAAGAGTTTTTGTCATCATCATTGGCCTCACAGAAGTTATACAGAGCCTTCTTGAAAGGAGTCTTTAATTTTAGACCTTTTCATTCATCCACCTCTCTGTGAAACCTAAAGTTCATGTTGGGGAGTATTTTTGCCTCCATCTGAACCAGCCCACAGAGCAGACTTAAGTTTTTGTCTCTGAAATATTCTCTGTGGTTGTTGCATCATATAGATGAATATCTGAATAACATGCCCTTTCTTCACAATTGCCAAATATCATTTTCAAGAAAGGCAGAGGTACTCTGAGAACTAATCCTTAGTTTATGGCCAAATTTGCAGTCCATCTAACCTCAGTCAGTCCATAAATCTGCCTGTGCCCCCCCCCCCAAAAAAAAAACTAAGTAAAAGAGCACAGGTTTCATCATCTGGACATACATAGACAAGTTGTATTTTTATTTGAAAGAACTAAAGAATTTAGAAAAGATGAGCAGCTGTTCAGGCATATAAGAAAGGACAAATGGTAACCACGTTTTCCTAGTCAAAATGGCTGCCAGATTGCATTATTTTTTGCTTGTGCATCCAGTCGTAAATCTTTGCCATACAAACCTAGAGCACGCACTCTTGGAGTCAAGGCAGTTTCTACATTTTTTTCTCAAGAACCTTCCATTGGGCAAAATTTGTACAGCTGCTACATGATCTTTTACACATTTATCAGGCATTTCAGTTTGAATGTGTTTTGGAGATCTAGATCTTCTTTCAGGCCTTCAGTCTTGAAATAAATTTCATCTTGGCTCCACCCAACACTTGCTGGGGCTTTGGTCCAACTGTTTGCAGTGTATGGAGAGGATCATTTTGAATACAAAGGCTATGTGCTTAACTTTGCGGACAGAAACCAGTATATTGTTCTGGTAAACAATTCTCCCAGCATTCTCCCTTTCAAATTACCATTATATTTAGAGGACTTGGTGTTCAGCTGTCTCGATACAAAGTTTTCCTTGGTTGCAGTTTTTTCCTCAACTCAAACAAAGCATATTGGGCTTCTGTGTGCTTCCAGCAGTAGTCTGTAGATCCACTCTATCTGGAAAGGCTAACTAGGGCAAAGGTATTATGGGTAAGAGAAGCTCAAGCTAGTGAATGATTTGTTATTGCCATGAAATGGTACCATCCTTGAACAGTCTATTTACAGTGTACAGATAGAAGCCAACTAAATCCATTGTTCTGATGAATACAGAACTTTTGTATACTGGCTTTTTCTTGAGCACACTTCTTTTATGCAGGTTGTCTTCATAAATACTTAAAGCTCTTGCATCAAGTAGTTTGATGCCATTAAAGGCTCAGAAAAACTCTGAACCATTTCCAGTCAGTCCAATAGACAGCTGTGAGATTGCTGAAATGGGTAAAACGTTTGTTCACATACCTGGAAATACACAGTCCAGTATTTTCATGATCTAACTGAATGCTTTCTGATGTCTTCTTAGGTTGAATGAACCGAAAATGACAGAAGTGGATCGCCAGTCCTTAGAAAGTGAACGAGCAGACAGGAGCCTATTTGTTCAGGAGCTTTTGCTTTCCACATTGATGCGAGAAGAAAGTTCTTCATCAGACGAAGATGAGCGAGGAGAGTTTGCAGATTTTGGTGCTATGGGCTGTGTAGATATTATGCCTCTAGATGTTGCGTTAGAAAATCTAAATTTAAGAGAAAGTAATAAAGGAAATGAGCCTCCGCCACCTCCTCTTTGATGACATCCCACTTCGCAGACAATGTCCTCTGTGCTGTAACTGCCAATGAAAGTGGACAGCAATTATCTTTGGGTTTGTTTGGTGATTGTAATTCCAGATCTGTCACTCTTGTTACATTGTGTACATTCAAAAGGAAGAAAGAAAATATATGATAATCAATTCCACTTAACTAATTTTTACTTCTAGCAGGTAAACGTAGGTAGCAGTGCCAGAGGCAGTTTCTGCTTCCTGTACCTTGACATGCAAAAGGCTCTCTTAATACTCCACATTCAAACTGAAGAAGAAAATGAAAAAAAAAATCTCTAATGAAGCTGCTGTGTGTATTTATGAATATTAATGAATAAAACTGCTTGGATGGTTTACCTTACCTACTGCATGAGGTTTCTTGCAGCGTGCATGAGTTTTAGTGACCTTGTCATTTTAAAATGAAGTCCAAGGAGACTGATAAACCCCAAAGCTTTCATAACATTATTTAAAGGTTACTCAGCTTAAAAGTAGTAGACATCAGTAAAAGCTGTTGATCACCACCCGTTTATCATAATGCACCTTTGAATAATGTGTAGCTGAGACAAATCTTATGTGCTTATAGCACCTGTATAAAGGCAAGCAATGGCATTTTGTACATCTTCCATGGTGTAACATTAACAGTATGTGACTATTAACCCTGCTAGCCAACAGATGTTTTTTTGTTTTTGCATACTGCTTCTGTCTGTTAAAGACGGTGTGGCTTCTCTATCTTTGTCAGGAGCTACTGCAGGGGGCTTTGTCTATGTACTCTAAAAGTGTTTATCATTGTTTAAAGTTTTTTTTCCCCCTCGTTGTGGTTTGTTGTTTTCCTACAACTGTTAAAACATGTTTTATTCAAGTTTAGACCAGTTCATTTATATGTGGTTAAAAGTTTTTTAACCTGGATTATGTTGTCTTGCAGTTTCAAGCTTTCACTTGTCACCCTTATATAAATATATATATATATATATAAAATTATTTATGTATTTGCTGTATAGTTTGTGGATACTGCAGGATAGCTTGAGGATTTGATATCAGAGATATCCTTATAATACAACTGAAATTTCAATGCTAATCGAGCACTTTTTATTTATTAAACAATTTGCCTAGATTTTTTAAATGGGGAAGTTAAAATCCTTTTGATAAAATTGTTACCTACATAACTCAATAGTAATCCAGTATGTAAAGTACAAGATATAAAATGAGTTTTGTGCACAGGGTTTCATTGGCCCTAGGAAAAGGGCAGCAGGTTCAGGGGAAAATACAAGGACAGTAAAAATGCTCACATCTTTTAATCATTATTTCAGGTAGGTTTTTGGTAGCCATAACATTTTACAGTTTGATTGTCACATCCTGGAATTACATCTCGAGGTTTGAAATGGTCACATGTGACATTTACACGTGCAGGCAAATCCATATAGCAGTGCCACACACAGGTATCTTGGGGAGGGGTTGTTTGTCATTTTCATTTTGTCCTTCAGTTAAGAATTTTTTTAAGTAAATTCTGAACAGCTTTGAATTCCTTTTATTCTTTGCCACAGAACTTAAGGGCAAATTTTCAGTAGTTTTAGTTTATAGTGGAATCCATTTTTAAATGATTGGGATTTGGGCCTCTGTTTTGAAGCTGTAGTCATTTCAGACACATCTGCACCATTACAGTGCAACACACAGTTCAATAAAACATTTTCAAGACTGCTGTCATTTGGCATTTTTTGGTGTCCATGTGTGTTCCCATCCTTTGATTCTAGGGTAAGTTTGACAGTGTTTCAGAGGAGAATGAGAGTCTGGAATTACAGGTATGACAGTTACTTCATTCTTGTTTCCGTTGTCAGGATTAATCTGCTTTAGATATTGCAGAAGTTAATCACTCCTGTTATCTCCATCATTTTTGGCTTTTAATACCAGCTTGTCTTTCAGAGCAGTATAATATTGGTTATTAACTTGAAATGGCTTGCTAGTAAATGCAGTAATATGGTACAGTTGTAGTTCTTACTATTTTCTACGGATGGTCTCTCGACTCATGTTATGGTTTGTCATCTGTAGCACAGTACTTTCTACTGTCTGCAGTTTTTCAAGTCAACATTCTTGTTAATTTGTCAAGTTTTTATGAGTTGTAGGAGTTTTCCCAGTATAATTGTGATTTAGTTCCAGAAGGCCAAGGAAAATGGGAATCAAAACCCATTTCAACCCTTTTTTTTATCAGTTTGGTTTGTTTCTAGTCTGAATGTTTTCAGGTTCATTACTGGTATGTTTTCTTGTTTCTGGAGCAGTGTTTCTTTTCAGTAAATAACAATCCAAAGCAAGCTTAAAAGTGCTAGTGCTAACTTAAAAAAACACTCAAATAATGAGGTGTCTCCCATTTCAGTTGTGCTTTGTATCTCGACTATTAAGCTCTAACATTTTTGCAGGCATTTAATACTGTGGCTTTGCTAGGCTTTTGTCTACAACAGTGCCATCATTTTGCCACGTTATCTTGTGCCTTGTGTGTCTTTCTACTCCACAGTGTCCTCTCAGTGTGGACAGGGAGGACCGCTAACTAGAATGGAGTTTTGTATTCATCATATTGATTACTGCTGCAGTAGCCTTAGCTATGTGGGTTATATCCTCCCAGCTTCCAAAGCATCAGGTCATCTTCCACATGCCCAAACTGTGAAACCGCTCAAGCTGAGATTGACTATGTCAGGTTCGGGCTCAGCCCTTCATTGCTTTATTGCCACTGAAGAGTATGTTCCCCTCAGACCTTTGAGGACTGACTGCTTGTGCTTTCCTTTGCTGGGCAAATAAGTTCCTTTTGGGGGGGGGACTTCATTTCTTAACTTTCCTGAAGGCAGTAGTAGTAAAACATCAAGAAATTTATTTAAAAAGTTAGGAGTGCTGTGTTTTAACCAACTGTCTTGAGACTGAAACAGCACACTTTTAAACTGTCAGAAAAAATAGTAATGTTAACTAACTGAAAAATATTTTTTCTGTGGAGAATTTTTATTTTTCCTTGGTGGGGCTAGCTAGCATAGTGTTTGAAAGTGTTTTTTTTTTTTTTTTTTTTTTTTTTTTTTGCTGTGTATTGTCAAAGTAATGTTCGTGGAACAAGTAGTTTTACTGGCATTTGCTGCTTGTCTTCCCTGGTAAAGAGGCAACATATTTGGGTCTATATTACAGCATCAAACTTGTATAAGTTCGAACGTTGTAATATCGAACCCTAAAGTCGAAATCCAAAAATAACGAAGTCACGGCTCATCAATTTTTTTCCCAAGGGAAAAAAAATCATTGGGCTGTTTTTGGTGCTTTGCTATTTCCTCCACTGTGGTACGATCTCGGAGTTGGTATATTTAAGTAGGGGTGTGGGGGGGGGGTTGAAGCCCCCCACTTTAGCTTACATTAAATTTTTTTTTTTTTTTTTTTTTTTATTTCCCTGGGGGAAAAAATAGCTGTTCTGTATTTTCATTATTCTTGGGTTTCGGACTTTAGGGTTCAGTATTACAACATTCAGATTTATGTTAGTTCGATGTGATATAGACAAACCATTTTTGGTTTAACCATGGAACAGACTGTCATTCCTACTGTCGATTTTTCTTCCCGCCATAAGTTAAGCAAACACTCTGCCACCACAGCAGGCTAGCAGTTTGCCTCAGCCGCAGGTAGGTTACTGCTGTGGCCATTTGTTGTACCTCAGACCAATTATCTTTACCCTTGTTCACTTTGGTGTAGCACATTCCTCCACTATGGACAGGGAGTAGCCACATCCTGTGCGGATGTTGGAGTTCTGTCAGTGGGCATGGGGGGGCCACTGTTATAGTCCTGGTAGAGGGAACAGGGAAGGTTTCCCCTGATGTGTCAGAAAGCTGTGCACATACTTGGATAAGCAGCTGCTGCTACTGGTAACAAGGTTGGACCCATCTTTCCTGTTAAAAAGAAACAACAAGCAAGTTACCTACTCCTCCCCCTAATTTCTTTAGACAGGAGTAGTTTACTGGGTCTTACTCAGGGTTTAATTCATGCTGTTGATCCTCCTAAAGTAGTTTTTGGTAAAAGAAAGGAGGATTCCTATTTTCTGAAGAGATTCAAGGTTCTGGATCTGAACAGGAAGATGCAGGAATGTGTTTTTTCCCCTCAGATTTCTAATTCAGACTCGGAGGAGAGCTCAGTTTCTGAATCTCCCTGATGGGGGCGTTCTTTTTCTACAAGACTGTTGCTCGAAAGTGCCAGTGTTTTTAGTGGGAGAACACCAAGGTTTCTGAGTCCCTCAGAAAAAATTTGAGTTTGGCAGAAGGATGGTCTAGAACCGAAACCCATTATTGTTTTGTCAGCTTTAGAAGATGTCATTGACTGTATTTTACCTGTTTGTCAGCCAGCTACCCCTAAAAAGGCAGAGAGGATGTATAAAATTCCTCAGTCTTACATTTTTGTACACTATTCCCAAAACTGACCTGGCATCTGTAATCACAGTTGATCCCACTGCTACAGAACACTTAGTTAATTCCAGTCCTTACCCTTTCTGATAAGGATGGGAAAATTATTGATGGGAGCAGGGGGAAAAGTGTGTACTTCTGCAACTTTGGTTTTTCAGAATTTTTAATTGTCAGGTTTATATGTTTGTTTTAACAAATTGTGAAAGAATGAGGCATGTTTTATTTGCAGTTTCTTCTTGTGCAATAAAATCTGCTTTTAGTAACTTAGTTTCTTTTGCAGAGGTTACTACTCATTGTTTGCAGTGTGTGAGATACTGATACTACTAGGGCTAAAATTTGTTTTAAGGAGGTTTGAGTGGTTGCATTCTCAGATCCTTTCAGATTATAAAAATATTTAAAATTCTCCCTTGGAACGAGATTGTGTTTGACCCCTCTGCTGCAGAGGTGATTAGCAGGTGTGATGTAAGGGGCAAGGCTGATTCAGGGAATCTCCAACATTTTCAGCTCTCCCTTTCCAAGTTGTCCAAAGGCTTTTTTTCTCCTATTCTATTTTTGGCAGAAAAAACAGTCTCAACAGAATTCAGGTAAAAAGACGTTTATGAAGCAATGGCAAGGGAGTTCCAAAAAGAAGTCTCTCACCTCCCAAACCGAGGACAATCCAGTATGTCTGAGTTGACTGTTCAAGAGACCTTGCAACCCATTCACATCCTGGCCCCCTTCTTCCAGAAAGTCAATCTCCATTTTTTTTCTTTGGCAACATATTGCTTCAGACAGATGGGCTTTGAATATCATTCATCAAGATTACAGATGTCAGTGGGAGGAAATACCTCCTTTCCAAGGGGTCATGCCTCATCCTCCAGATCACACACACTTTTCCACCTGTTCATCACATGCTGTCCCAAGGATCTATAGAACCAGTTCCTCCTTTCCTAGAGGGGAAGGGTCTTTATTCAAAAATGTTCCTAGTGCCCAAGGAAAGAAAATGGTCGAGACCAGTTCTGGATCTTTCTGCTTAAACCTCTTTATGATAGTGCTGTAATTCAAAATTGTCGCTTCACAACCTGTTACCTCCTGCTTCCTCTCAAGTTTCCTGGTAACACTAAAGTACTATGCTTATTGCATCCCTATTATACAGACTTCAGACGTTTCTTAAAGTTTTGTATGTCTGGATCACTTAATCCATTGTCTGCCTTACCTTTGGACTATCGACTGCACCAAGTGTGTTTACAAATTGTTTAGTTCCAGTTATAGCTCATTGCACGCTACAGGGTATCCACTTTTTTCTATATTTAGATCTTTTCTTTGCAGAGTTTTTTTTCAAAGTATCACAAACCTGTCTCTTGGATGAGAGATCTTTTACACAAGCTGGGATTCCAAGAGCACAGTCTAAAGCCTTTCTTGATCGTCTGACACAGGATTGTGTTCCTTGGAAGACAACCAGAAACCTCAGTTCAGAGTTTTTCTTCCAAAGAAAAGATGCTTATTTAGATATGCTTCTAAGGTTTTCCACTTGGACTTTGGTCACTGCAGGGGAATGCCTTAGGATTTTGGGTCTCATGGCATTTATGATTCGAATGATACCCCTCGCAAGACTCCATACAGAAAGATAATGGTGTCTGAAATCTATTTGGTCCCAGCATCAACGCCCTTTATCTTTTCAAATCCCAGTGTTGGGGTTTGTCAGAAGAGAAGTCTTAGTGGAGACAACTGATATTCTTAAATCCAGGTGGTCTCTTCTCCCTACCTGCTGCAAAGCAGTCAGTCACCACCAACGTTTCAGACTTTGCTTGGGAAGCCGTTTCAAGAGGGGTAAAAGTGCATGGGTGTGGGACACCAAGGACAGAGGCGAGCACACACATCTAGGAGAATGTTGCCCTAATCAAGGCACTCAACTTTCTGAACCGTCTTTGGCCCCCAGGACCTCTTCAGAGTAGTTTCAGATAATTCCACAGTATTCTGGGTACATAAACAACCAAGCGGGAACCAGGTCATACCCCCTGTGCAGACTAACCATGTCCGCTTAGGATATAGCTGCATAGCAGTGTGTCACTCTGTAGGCACCCTACATTCTGTCATAGTAAATTGTTTGGCAGACAAGATGCAGGACCAGGGCAGACCCTCATGATTTGAAACCATATTAGGGGTCTTTCAAGATTTAATCCATTTGTGGGGAGTTCCTCGAGTAGACTTTTTTGCCTCCTGTTAGAACACTCAACTGGCGTGATTGCGTTACAGATCTCTGTGCAGAATGCATGGAAGACGGATGCATTTTCTTTGGACAGGAATGTTCCTCTATGCTTTTCTGCCTTTTCCACTAATATCCAGTTTACTTCTGAAAATTCAGAAGGAATCCGCTAAGATCCTTCTGGCCAGGGCAACTGTGGTTCTCCCTTCTTTCAGAAATGGCCAGGGGCAATTGCCACAAGTTTCCCCTCAGATTGAATTTACTCAAACAAGAACATGGTGTTTGCACTCCGTCATTTTCAATTAACTGCCTGTATGATAGTGTCCTAATTCCTTTTAGGCACCTGTTTACTGAGGGACGTGCATCAGGTAGTAATGGAGGCAAGAAAGCCTGCTACTAGAAAATCCATATATTGGCAAATGGAAAAGGCTTTCTAGTTGGTGCTAACGGCATAAACAGCACCCATTCTGGGCTAGTTGTTTTCTGGTGTTATAATTGAGTTACTATCCTATGGCCTTTCTTATTCCTCTTATGGTTCATTTATCGTCTATTTCAGCATATCTGCCCGTAGATCCTCCTCTTTCAAGGCAGTTGCATGTCAGAATGTCCTTGAAAGGGGTTTTGCATAAGAGGCTTCCAAGTAGAGTGACGCCCTTCCATGGGATCTTAATTTTGTGATAGAGAAGCTAACACTTGCTCCATTTGAACCAGTCTAAACTTGAGGTTCTTAACATGGAAGACACATTTATTGATTGCTCGGTCCTCTGCAAGGAGGGTACCAGAGTTGCAAGCTCTTATGGTCAATCACCCTACCTCATATTCCATATGGACATAGTTTAAGAACTCTTTTTTTGGTATCCAAGTTTACTTAAGCCAAACTGTCCATCTCCCAGTTTTCTTTACTGAATTTAAAAGTGAGTGACAAGATACTCAATACCTTGAATGTCCACAAAAAACATTGGTACTATCTTGACAGAACTATTTTCTCAGATCTTTTGATCAATTACGTATTTTTTGTGAAGGTAAGAAGGGGCAACCTCTGTCAACAGACTCTTTACACATGGTTGTCTAAGGTTCTTTTTTTTTAATACTCACCATTAAAAATCTATTCCAGGCAAGTTTGAGGCCCTCTACCAAGGCCTTTGCCACATCTATGGCTAGATTCTAGAAGTATTCTAGAAGCTGCTACTTGGTCTTCTATACAAACTTTTGCAAATGGGCTATAGGCTTGAACCCTTCTCTAGGTTCAGAGCAGGCTTTGCTATGACCCACTCTCCAGGGAGTCCTGGACTGTTCTTGCACCTCCCAAATGCAGTTAGCTATAGAAATCTACCCATATAGCTAAGGTTACTGCAACAGTGATTAATATCATGAATATATTACAGTTGCGTTAATTGAGCTTGCTATAACAGTAGAAATTAGAATGATCAATGCTGCAGTAGCTGCTCCCTCCCTCCAGCACCCTTGTTTTTTGGTGCGTTTTGTATGCCATGGTGTGGGCATTTATATTTTGTTCCTAACATGGCCCTTTTAGGGCTCAGCCTCCCTTTTTCATGCTGTCAAGAAAGTTCTGAAGAGCTTTTCCCCAACCTTGTCTTTTAGTCAGCTTAGCTCGAGCTGCTTGACAGTTTGGGCCCATAGAAGGTGCCCTGAAGCTTTGGAAGCTGGATGACCTTCATATCCTTGGCAGGCTATAACACATGTATAGCTAAGGATGTTCTTCGTGTTTCACTGTTGCAGTCATCACATTTGGGTTATCCCTGCCAGGGTAGCCCTCGGCCGGCCTGAATACCAGAGGCTTAGTATTTCTGCGTCAGTTGCTCTTGCTTCAAGACTGATGTCAGGTCGTCAGTAGTATAAAGTAAAGCAACTGACGCCATTACATCAGTCTTTCTTGTCAATCAGCTCATAACAGAAGCGGTTTGCATGAGTTAAAGCTGAAGTTTTCTAAAAGCTAAGTACTCCGTTGGGGATCCTTTTTTCTTGCTCTAACCGATGTCAGAAAAAGTTAACAATTGTCTCGCCTGTGGAAATCAAATACCACTCCGAGACTGACTTTCTTACTGCACCACTTGCTTAGGCCCAGACCACGATGTCTCTTTGCTGTTGTTTTTGTGCTTTGTTTAATGCCAGAACTATATGTCGTTGGGCTCTTATTGTAGCTAGATATTTTCACTTGCAGTCCTCTAATTCTGATATGGCTTTGGTAAGCCATCCAACAGCAGCTGTACCAAAAAAACGTAAGGATAAAGACAGAAACAGACCGCACAGGTCCAAACCTACCGATGCTTCCGTTAAGCTAGTCTTCAGTTCTCCGGTCCTCAGTGAGGCACTTTCGCAGCCCCTGATGCCTGCTTCTGTAGATTTGCAGGCAGCTACCAAGGCCCTTTCGGAGTCCGGTATACTGCAAAACTCTTCAACTAAGGATCCTGCAGTTAGCTCACCCTCGGATGGGTCCGGAGCCGCTGAGCAGGCACAGTCTTCTGAGGATGTACTTCGTACTACCAGTTCTCGTCACAAACTGATGACTTTTGCGTCTACCGTTCTTTCAGAAACTACTGAGTTTCTATGGCCCAGGGTACAACCCACACTCAAGAAACTGACCCAATCTCGGGCACCTGCCTCCTTGCCTCAGTCTCAAATGCTTAAAATGGCTGAAGACCTTATCATGCTGATCAGGGGAAGCCAAGCTACCCCTTCCAAAAGGAAAGCCAAGCTACCCCTTCCAAAAGGAAAAGAGATCTCTCCCCAGTAGTTTTGTCTGAACAGGAATCTGATGACTCTGATTCATCTGAATATGAAGACATGCAACCCCCTCTGCTTATGAGGATTCTGATGCAGAGAAATTCATTCCTTCAGCATCTCCACCTGAGGACTTTTCCTTTGGGGAACCCTTTATACCTTAAGGGAGCATTTCTAATGGGAATGTCAGGACTACCCTCAGTCTAAAAAGAGACTCAGAGAATTCCTGGATTTTCCACAGCACAGACCCCTAGCCATTCCCCCAGTCCTGGATGTTATGGATGATGTTTTTCTGTAATCCAGTTTGACTCCTGACACCCTCCCTCTTGCACACAGAAAACCTGACTGGTATTAAGAGTCCCTGACTCTCACAAATTTCTTTTCAAAAACTCTACTGCTGACCCTGAGGTAATTTCTCAAGGGCCCAAAGGAACTAAAGCAACCTCTGCTAAGAATCCCAACCCCTCAGATAGGGATTCCCAAGCTTTAGGCAGATGGAGTAAAACAGTATACACCTCTGCTACTCTTCTATCAGAGCACTAAATTGCCAGTTCCATATGCTAAAATTTCAGCAACATATCATGGAACTCCTCAAACAAAAGTGTCTTCCTTTCTTGCTTGTGCAGAATCTAGAGTTAATGCATTCTGCAAGTCAAGTGACTAAGCATAACTTACACTGTGGTTTTAATGCCCTAGAAGCTTCTTGCAGGGCAGCAGTCACCGGGTCCGTACTTAGACATGCATGGCTTAAGGAACAGCCCTTGCCAGACCATGTTAAATGTAAATTATTGGATGCACCCTTGCACAAAGACAACTTATTTAGCAGTAAGAAAAAGCTAAATCTATGCAGGCAGTTAAGTTTTTCCTACAGGTCCAGCCACCAAGGTTCAGCAGGCATTGCCCCTTCAAGCACTGGTCCTTTCCTGCTCCCACCAGGTCAGCTCATCCCAGAGCCTGGGGAAGCAGACCCCCCCCCCCCAGACAACAGCCACAGGGAATGCAGAGATCAAAACAGTGGAATTCCTCCACTTCAAAACCAGGGAGTTCTAAGCCACCCCCTCATGGTAAGAACTCCATGACTCTCCTCCCCCACCCCTCCCTCTGCCCATCTACACTTAACCCCTAGGGGGAAAACTCTCCTTTCAAGCAAGCACCGGGGCCACTATTACGAACGACCGCTGGGTCCTCCGCATAGTGTCCCAGGGATACAAATTTTCTTTCCACACTCTTCCAACCCCAAAAAGGGTTCCCAGATCTACCTCCAAACCAGTGGGCAGAGGCACAAAAGCAAGTCCTTTCCCTGCTCTCTGAGGGCAATAGAGCACTTTCCTGCAGAACAGATAGGCCAAGGTTTCTACTCTAGACTATTTTTGGTACCCAGAAAAGAGGGCATCTGGCACCCCATCCTTGATCTATCCATTCTAAACACCTTCCTGGATGCTTGGCTAGCCACCCTAGACCTGAAAGAGGCCTTACCTGCACATTCCTATCGGGGAATCATGCAGGAAATATCAGTTTCAGGGCAGGATCCCTGCACTTTCAGTTCTCTGTGCGCTTCCCTTTGGCTTATCTACTGCTCCCAGAGTTTTACCAAAGTGTGGCTCCCACCATTGCCTTTTGCCGACAAAGGAATATACAAATTTAGCCATACTTAGACTACTGCCTAATTCAGGTAGACCGGAAAAGCTGCTCAAGCACCTGGCCTTTGTAAAGTCCCTACTGACCTTCCTATGGTACACTATCAATGAAAAGAAATCCAAACTAGTACCCACCCAAAGGATTATATTCCTGGGAGCAAACTTGGTCACAGCATCCCAGATGGCATTCCTTACACCAGAAAAGCAAACTTGCCTATCAGCCTACTTCTCTCAACTAGCCACCAGGCTCCAGTTATCTGCAAGGAAAATCCTGCAACTCTGGGGTTCATGGCATCTTGCATTCTACTCATTCCATATGCCAGACTGCATATGAGGAAACTTCAGTGGTACGTAAAAAGCCTTTGGTGTCAACACACTCAAGATCTGGAAACCTATACCAATGATACCTTGCGTAAGGGAATATTTTCTTTGGTGGGCAGCAGCATGCTCCCACAACAAGGGACTACCTTTCTCACCACCCCCGCCACCCAGACCCTCACCGCTGATGGATCAGGCTATGCCTGGAGTGCTCACCTGGACAGCAGGTACATACAGGGCCAATGGGAGCCCACAGCAAATCCATATGAACATCAACCAGAAAGAGATGTTAGCTGTCCAGCACACATTCACAGCTTTCAGGCCCCTGCTCTCCCCAGGGGCTCTCTTGATCAAAACAGACAAACACCACTGTAATGTGGTATATCAACAAGCAGGGAGGGGCTCACTCCTTTCCTCTGTGCAGGTTGGCCATGACCCTTTGGCGCACAGCCTCTGCCATGCAACTCCACCTGTTAGCACAATTCCTGCCAGGTTCTCTAAACTCTCTGGCAGACCACTTAAGTAGAAATCTTCTGGACCCACTTAAGTGACAGCTAGACAAAAGAACCTTCACCCTAATAACTCGGAAATGGGGCACCCCGAAGGTCGACCTCTTTGCCTCCCACATCAACCATCAGCTCAGCAAGTTCTGCACCAGGGAACATCACTGCATGGCTTGGAAAGTGGTGCCCTGTCCTTCCCCTGGGTCAATCTGTCAGTCTGTGCATTTCCTCCACTACCTCTCATCATCAGGGTACTGCTCAAAGTAAAGGAGGAAAAACCAAGGACAGTTCTTATTGCTCCAGACTGGCCTCACCAGCACTGGTACCCACAGCTGCGCCGCCTGTCCCCACTGCCACCATGGCATCTCACTCAGACCCCAACCCTCCTAACCCAGAGGAAAGGAGAATTCATGCATCCCCAATTGCAGACCCTCAGTTTTGCAGCCTGGCTTGTTCCCTGACCCCACTGATCAATCTGCCAACCTCAGTAAACAGGTTCTAGATGTTATATATGAAGTCAGGTGCCCTACCACTAGAAAGTCTTATGCTGACAAATGGAAAAGGTTCTGCACCTGGATTCAGCCCAAGGGAGCCAATATGGCACAGCCCTCCCTACCTATCATCCTAGATTACCTAGCTTACCTGCTACACAGTGGTCTCTCCTTTTCCTCTTAAAATTCATGCCTCTGCTATCTCTGCTCATTTCCACACTGAGCAGCCCCTTTTTTTCACACCCTCTGATCAAACAATTTCTAAAAGGGGCTAGCAACATGAGGCCACCCAGAAGGGCACCCACCCCAGCTTGGGACCTTAACTTTGTGTTGGAAAAGCTCACCCTGCCACCCTTTGAACCGGCATCTTCAGCAGAGCTAAAATTTCTCTCCTGGAAGACTGCTTTTCTTCTGGCTGTCACTTCAGCTAGAAGAGTCTCCGAGCTACAAGCACTCATGGCTGTGGAGCCCTTCATCATCTTCCATGCTAACAGGGTTTTCCTCAGGACTAATCAATCCTTCATGCCCAAACTGGTGTCCATTGTGGCTCTCAACCAATCCATTCATTTGGCCACCTTTTTTCCTAACCCACAAAACAAAGGGAAAAGGATCCTGCACTCTCTCTGATGTGCACAGACAGCTCAGATCCTATCTAGACAGGACTAAACCATTCAGAAAGTCTGATCAATTACTGGTTAGCTTTGCTGCAGGGGCAGAAGCCCTTTTCCAAACAGTTTCAAAGTGGATAGCACACTGCATCCATTTCTGTTACAAGCAACACTGGAAACCTCCCCCTAAGGGGGTCAGGACTCACTCCACCAGAGCAGCCTCCACCTCTGCAGCTTTCCTTAAAGAAGTCCCCACCAGGGACATCCTGGAGGCTGCCACCTGGACATCTGTCCACACTTTCACCAAGTATTACCACCTGCCTATTTTCTTCAAATCCAGGGCAGGCTTTGCCACTGCAGTCTTAAAGGGCATCCTAGCCAGCCCCTAGTCTCCTTGACTGCCTCCACCCTTTTTCTCAGCTCTGGAAATCAACCCAAATGTGATGACTGCAACAGTGAAACACGAACAACAGTGCAGTTGTGTACACTTACCATAAATGAAGATGTTTGAGTGTATTTACTGTTGCAGTCCTGGTTTCCCTCCCTCCATCCCCTCTTTTCTCTCTCTACTTACAAGGAACATTTTGGTATTCACTTTCTACTGGTGGGGTTGTTCCACCATAACCTGGCTCCCACTTGGGGGGACTCCTGACAGGGCAAGAAACACTGATGTAATGGTGTTGGTTGCCTAAATTTATACTACTGACGACCTGACGTCAGTCCTGAAGCAACAGCAACTGATGCAGAAATGCTAAGCCTCTGATTCGGGCTGGCTGCGAGCTACCCTGGCAGGAATAACCCAAATGTGATGACTGCAACAGTGAATACACTCTCACATCTACATTAATGGTAAGTGTACACAACTGGTACTTTACTGTGCCAGTGATCATTTGAACATTTACTTTTGTGGTCAGTTTAACTTGCCCAACTGTACTTTCCACAGTTCCCCACCTCTCCATGACACCATCAGGACTTCCTTCTGCTCAGTTGCACCATTCATTCCTCCTGAGATGAGAGTCCAGTGGGTCTGTTTATTTCCCTGGAGGTGAGGGATAAGTTAGCCAAGAGTTGTACCATCTGCACAGAGGATTTGGAGCTTTCTTTTAAACACTAGCATCTACTGCACATGTTTGATTTGTCCAAGGCAGTAGGCTTGCAATGGGACATCACAATGCGTACTCATATTCCTCTGCATATTTGAAATCACATCCATTTGGATTGCATAATCTGCATGATCCCCTCTCCACTGGGGATGTGTTATGGTGAGTGTGCCCAGGCACACACCCTTGTCCCCCTCCCCATGAAGAGAGATGATCCAACTTAGCCATGTCATTCTTTTCCTCCCCCACAACTCCAGCAGATGCCAAAGCGACTAGATGAACTCTAGTCACCTGGGTTGTAGTCAGGACTTTATCGGTCTACAAAAACAAGCTGGCATGGGAACGTTTTTTTTTTTTTGTTTTGTTTTGTTTTATAAATTTGCAGTGTGAACCTTTTGATTGAGGGGGACTGAGAAATGTTACCATTGTTTTAGAAATGAGAGAATAATCTTTTTAGGTGAGTAGTGCTACCTTTGAATGCTTTTTGCTGTACTTCCTGTTATGTTACTAACATGAAAAGTGAGGGTAGACTCTAGTTGCAGAAGGAAAGCAGATCAACTTTTACATCATAGTATAGTAGGACCTTGCTTATTCTGAATCATTAGGTGCAGGACCAGCTCAGCAACCTTTCCTCCATTGTCACACCATTAGAATCAAAACAGATAAGCAGATGTGCACTATATGGATCATTGCTACAATATTGTTATATATGCAGAGGATGACCGCAGGAGTTCAAAAGTCCTCCATCTGCATGGTAGATGCTCATTACATCTCAGTACTGAGATGTCCTGCACTTAGTAGCCATTATAGGGAAGCCCAGGTACAATAGGCTGTAATCTGTACTTACTCCAATTCCTTTTTTAAAGCTTTTTCTCCATTAGCTTTGGTGTTATACCCCTTAAGCCTTTTTATTCTTACCAGCCCATGTTAAAATCAGTTTCTGCTCCATGCTGTAAGTACTTTCAAAAAATGTTCCCTTCATTACCTGTTGATGATCAGGTCAGTGTTGCAGACTTTCACTTTTTTTTTTTTTTTTTTACTTTCGTGGGGCAGGAACACAGCTGCAGAATGTCACCCAGGCAGCCATTGTAGGTGTTTTGTTTTAAGTCTTGATTGGCATATGGTCCCAAGGGCTGGGAGTGCAGTGTGGTGGTGGTGTGTGTGTGAAAGTTTGTCACCAGCTTCCAAAAGTAATTCTGTTATATAACCCAACCTCTTTCCTTTGAAGGAAGGTGCCCTTATCCATCTCCAGTCACCACTAGGGATAATAGGCAATTTATACCCTGGAGGACACTGACAAAACCCCTTTCCCCTTGAAGTGAGAATGTTCTGCCTCATCTTTCCTTTCCCCTCCCCATCTGGCTCCTCCATCTAGACTGCTGATCAAACGCGTTTTAGTCAAGGATTCATTTCTGTCAACCACAGACCCAACACTAAACTTGTAAGAATGATTTATTGGTTTGGTTAAGAATAAATTCTGAATCTTGAGAATGTCACTAGCAAATGTTTGCCTGTCAAATCTCTTCTAGAGGTACTCCTTCATATTGCCTTTTTCCCTGAGAGACCCAACAGTCTACTGTCTAGTTACTTTTGCTGAGAAGGCTAAAAACAGTGGTTTAAAAAGTTTTTTTTATGGGTTTAATCCACCTATCATTTCACCATGGTTTCAGTTATGTTTTGATCTATATTTTAAATCTGATGCTCATCGTGTTTCACTGTTGCAGTCATTACACTTGGGTTATCCTGCTGGCAGGCTACCCGCAGTCGGCCTGAATTCCAAAGTCTTGGTCCGGTGTCTGTTGCTGTCTCCTCTTCCCTAACGTCAGTGCGCCAGGGGTATAAAAGATGCAGCCGATGCCATTTTCTTCAGTCTTTCTTGCCGCGCGGTGCCAGAAGCAAAAGCAGTTCGCAAGTGCCGGTCGGCCGACTCCTGAGATTTTCAAAGACGAATTTCAGATCCGAAGTCTTCATTAAAGCTAAGTACCCCGATGGGGAAACTTTTTTCTTGCTCCAGACCGATGTCAGAAAAAGTCAACACCTATCAGTTCACCAAAGTTTCAGTTATGTTTTAATCTACATTTTAAATCTGTTACAAGGGGGGGGGATCTTCAGGACGATATACATTGAAAACTGTACCCATCTGAATCCATTGAGGGGCACACAACTGTGTACTTTTGGAATAATTTTGGTGTTTGGCTGCCCATCCGTCAGTGAAGCTTGACTTCAGCAGTTCATTTTCTTGGGATGAAGCCTGTGTGGGTTACCCTTCTGTGATTAATATTAGGATTCTAAGCCAAGTAGATGGTTCTGCCTCCAGCTATCTTTTCTGCAAAGGTCTCTACAGATTCTGACAGTTGAAAAATCTGAACATATTGAGGAAAGGTAGTCTGTAGCTTGTCCAACCATCCCTACCAGTCCATAGCAGCTGTTAGCATTTGTGCCTTTAGCTTCTCAGACCCTGTTATATTTCCAACAGTACTAATGAAAATGCTTTATGACCTGACATTGATTGGGTCTGTACTGATCAGACGATGGACTTGATTATGTTAGAGTGTAGATGGACAGCCTCCGAGGACATCAGGAGTGTGTACAACTACAGTTGCCAGTCATAAAATCTGTTTTTATAGATTGTACATGCATTGCATAGTATTTTAACTTGTACAGAGCACAAAAGCTATCTTTTGAGAAAGACAATGAAAAGGAAATTTAGAGGATCTGTAACCCCCCCTTATTCAGGAACTAAGGGTAAGAAAGGAAGACTACGACCTTTGCATACTCTTGTGCTGCTGTATCCGTAACACAAGGGAGTTTGCCTCTAGTAAAATCTTGTACGTCTGACCTTTATGCAAAAGATAGGTGCTACCGCTAGGGTATGTGCGAAGTCCCACATCTCTCTATGGATGTCTGTCATAAACAGACTTCTGATAGAAAACTGACATTAGATTAGCACACACCTTCCTCAGAGCTTTTCTGTCACCTATGTGACTACCAGCTCCGGTCGTTGTGCCTTTGGAAAAGTGAACTCATCTTATCCGACTTCAGGTAAGTACCCCATAAGAGGGGGAGATTTGTTTATCCTTTGCTACTGCTTTGGGGTTTCATGTCGGGTAGAAATGGCAAGAGTAGGTGTGGAAGGCAAATTCCACGTAAAGATGTGCATGAGCTCTGCTTGTTTTGCTTAGGCCAAGAACACAGCCACACTACTTGTACTGTTTATCAGGCGTTCATCCCCAAAACCCTCCAATGTCACTTAGCATTAAAAGTGTACTTGGAGAACCAGAGACTCAAACGCTTAGTTAAAGCCATGAATCTGACATTGGGTTCCTCGGATGAGCCCCCAGTAAAAAAGGCCAAAAAATCAAGGCCTGAACCAACTGCTGTGCCCTTGCTTCTTGCCATTCCTCTCGAGGCCAGTTGAAAACCCAGAGTCTGAGCCAGAACCCTCAGACCTTCCTTTGGCAGGTACCCCGGAGGAAGCCACTAAAGAAGCCGAGGGCACATCCCAGAGGGAGTCCCAGGCATCTGAATTGATCACCGAGGGGGAACCTAGGTTCATCATTTCCAAGGGCCCACATGGGGTCTCTGAAATTGTAGTTCGAGAACACATTCACACAGACATTGTGGAGTGCCATCTTACATCTGGCCCTCTGACTCTTCTCTGTATCTTGGAGACTTCAGCGTCGGAGTTGCACAAAAAAAAAAAAAAAAAAGCAAAAGACCAAACACCTTGCTCCTTCTCTGACGCCTGCAGTTCCAAACAACTTCTTGACTGGCAGGCCTTCACCCAAGGCCTTAACACCTTCCTGGCCTTGCGCCTTCGGTCCAGACCCCTACTGCGTCTACCCCTAAGGGTAAACTGGTCCCGGACATCTCATCAGAAGAGGAGGATTCATAAGGATCCCTCACTTACACATCCCAAACTGCTTCTCCTCTGGGGTACGAGGAGAAGTCCAGTGGCACAGATTCCCATGGAGAAGATATTGCCTTCAGGGAAACTATTTCTGAAATGAAAGAATTTTTCAAGTGGGACAGCAGTCAGGTCACAGAGACCCAAAAGAGGTATGACCTTTTACAAATGGACTCTCCTAACCTGACTGCTGCACCCCCAGTGCATCCTGCCTTCTTGGATTCCTTTCTGGCTGCTTCTAAAAATTCAGACTCCCAGTCTCCTGCACCCAAACACCCTGACAGGTTTTATAAAGTACCTGAGGATGCTAAATTCCTTTACAAAGCTCCTTCTGCAGACCCTTCATTCATTACTGTGCCTGCATACAAAACTTCTAAGTTACTCCCTTCCACCTGCCCTCTGATAAGGAGAGCAGGTTAATGGAGCTCTTGGGGGAAAAAGTCTACACTTATGTTACTTTAGCAGTGAGAGCCATTAACTGCCAGACCCACATGGCCAAATACTCCCTGGCTCTGTTGGCTGATGTGACTAAATTGGGGGACCTACCTGACTCCCTAGCCAAGGCAAAAATATCTACCTGATTGACTGTACTCTGGTAACCAAGCACTCTGTCAAGTGCAGTTATGCAGTAGAGGCCTCATCTAGGTCTACTACCTCGGGATCTGTTATCAGGAGATACTCATGGCTTAGGGTGCAGCCTATCCCTGATGACAAAGTCAAAACACCTGGACGCACCCCTGGACAACAATTTATTTGGTTCAGCTGCTGCTGACCTCTTCAAGGCCCTTTAGGAGAGGGGCAAGGAACTACAGGATGTGAGACGCATCTTTGTCTCACCGGTACCACACTTCCAAAGGAACTACCCTACCAAAACCTCCTTTGTGAGAAGGCCTGCTAGACAAATGCCAACCAAAAGCAAAAAGGATTCCAGAAAGCAGCCCTCTTCCAGGTCTGCTCCCCCTACTCCTGCTCCCAAACAGCCCTTTCAGGGCAAACCTGGTAGCCTGTGACTAGCAGGTACTGGATCCACACATCCCATTTTCCATCTTTCTCTCTCCTTCCAGGCTTGGGATCAAGTTACCCAGGACTCTTGGGTCCTCTCTATGAGAGGGATATTTCATGAGATGGGAGACCAAACCTAAAGGCATTCCTCAGCCCCCTCGAGAACATCTGGCTTTCTTTTCCTCAGGTTTTTCAGGAACTTCTTGCACAAGGGACTGTGCAAGAAGTCCCTTCACATGCAAGAGGAAAGGGATTTTACTCCAGGATGTTCCTGGTCCCCAGGAAAGAAGGTCCCTGGAGACCAGTCCTGCATTTGTCCTTTCTTCCCTTGATCCTTCCCCAAGATTTCTTAGTATCCTTGGATATAAGACACCTATTTACACATCCCCATCCATCTCCTCTTCTTTTCCTCACTTTTCAGTGGGTTTTGCAGACTTTCAGTTCTGTGCTTTGCCATTTGGTCTCTGTACGGCCCCAAGAGTGTTTACAAAATGCCTTGCACCAGTCATGGCTTTAGCCAGGACAAGGGGAATTCAGCTTTTCCCCTACGTAGATGATATCCTCATTCAGGCCTCATCAGCTCCAATGCTCCTACAACACCTGGATTTCATATTTCCCTCTTGAGAAGTCTGGGGTTCACCATAAATCTCAAAAGGTCATCCTTGGTACCCTCACAGGATCATGTGTTCTTGGGATACCGCATCCTAACAGAAAAAAATGAAGGCTCGTCTTCCCCTAGAAAAAAATCATGACACTCTTTATTTCAAGGAGTTATTACCCCTCAAAGCCCTGTCGGGCAGGGAAGTTCTCAAATTCCTGGGATTCACGGCATCCACCATACTCATGGTACCCCTGGCAAAGCTTCACAAGAAGTTTCAGTGGTACTTGAGAGCAACCTGGAAACATTTTCACCCTTTGGAGTACATGGTCCCCATGCTACCATGTCTTTCCAGAAAACTGAATTGGTGGATAGCCCAGATTCAGACCTACCCCTGCCACCCAAGCAGGACCTCTTCACAGACTCTTCAGACACAGGGTGGAGAACAACCTTGGGAAAATGGAGAGTGAGGAACTCATGGACTCGCACCCAACTGGTCCTACAAATTTTCAATCATCTACCAGACAAGCTGAGATGGTTCACAGACAAGTATCACTGTGCTATGGTACATCAACAAACAGGCTGACAAGGTCCTACCTCCTGTGCAGGTTGGCCTGCAAGCATGGGAAATAGCCTTGGAGAGACCAGTCAGCATCCAAGCTATCTACATTCCTTCAGCAGACAGTGTGTTGGCAGATTCCTTAAGCAGGACCATGACTCTGTCTCACGAATGGATGCAAAACAGGAATATGTTCCTGGACCTGGTCCATCGATAGGGTATTCCAGATGTGGATCTGTTTGCCTCCCCCATGAACAAACAATTCCAACCTTCTGCTCCAGGGTGGCACATCCTGAAGCATGGTGGGTGGATGCCGTCATTCCCTTGGAAGGGGATGCACACTTAGGCATTCCCCCCTTACTTCTCATTCTAAATGTTCTGCTGAAAATTTAGAAGGAACAGCCTTGAATCTTGTTGGTAACTCCCTATTGGCCAAGGCAGCATTGGTTACCCTGGTACTACATTTAGCCAGAGACAATCACAAGTTACCCCACTGGATGGACCTGCTCAAACAGGAGAAGGGAATGCTGTTACACCCCCAACTGTCCATTCTGAACCTTACACTGTGGGTGATAGGGCATTGATTCTCTTCAGACACCTACACAGAGGATGTGCTTCAGGTTTTGCAGGCGACCAGAAAACTAACTACCAGAAAATCATACATTTTAAAGTGGAAGATACCTGTCTGGTGTCAAAAGCACAATTTACAACCGCTGGTGGTCTTGTCCTACCTGTGTGAATTGATGAATTCTGGACTTTCTTATTCTTCCATCAAGACACATTTGTCTGCCATCTCAGCATGCCTGCCACTCACCCCACCTTTGGCTTTTAGGTTGGAAGTTACTCTTCCTAAAAGAGGTTCTGCACCTCAAACCTCCAAGGAAGCCCATCCTGCCTCCTTGGGACCTAAATTTTGTACTGGAGAAGTTGACCCTTCCACCCTTTGACCCAGCCAATGACTGCTCTCTCCAACACTGTACACAGAAAACTATACTCTTGGTGGCCATTACTTCATCCAGAAGGGTTTTGGAACTACAAGCCCTTATGGCCTCTCATCCCTCTACTATTGTCCACAAGGACAGGGTGTGTTTGCATACCAACCATATCATCATGCCCAAAGTGGTCAATGAGCTGTCCCCAGCTGAAGGGATAGTGCATTCTTCTTTGTCTCCTACCACCCAAGAGCCCTGGGTCACCCTGTTTCCAAGCAAACCATATCCTCTTGGATATCTAAAACAATCTCCTTTTGTTGTACAGCCCATGGCAGAAGGCTCCCCTTCCCAGTAAAGGCACATGAGGGCAGTGTCTCCCTCTGGGCCCTTCTTCAAAGGTTTGGATACAGCTGCCATTTTAGAAGCAGCTACATGGTCCTCTGTCCATACCATCACCAAACACTACAAGTTGGACATAATTTCTAGAGCCAGAGCAGGATTTGCCAGAGCCATCCTTCATGGTTTTGTGGAAAATGCTTCTGTTCCTCTTCCCAAATCTTAATACAGGAGCTTTTGCACTCTCCCTTGTGTTACGGATACAGCAGCATATGAATAGAAGGACATAGGGTTGTTGTGTAAAATCTTACCATAACTTTAGATGTCTTCCTCTTCTATATGCTGCTGCATAGTTTCCCTCCTTGCCTTCCCCCTGACACTTGCCTGACTCTTGAATGCCCACTTAGTTATCTCTGATTCCAGCGGTATTCATTTCTGAGGTAGGTGCGTGCTGACGTCCATTTTGTATTTGATGTCCATCCGCAGAGAGAGATGTGGGATGTTGAACGCTTCCTAGTGGTAGCATCTGTCTTTTATGTAATGGCCGGATGTACGAGAGTCAACCAGAGGTACAGCAGCATATAGAAGAGGACATCTAAATTTATGGTAATATTTTACACAACAACCCTTTCTCACCTGTAGATCATGATAGGAGGTAATGGTTCTTTGTAATGAAGTTCACATTTGGATGGCATTTCTGTGGTAATGCAATTAAATTCAAGGATTATTTTAATAAAGATAGGTAAAGTTTTTTTTTGAGGTAGCTCAACCTGAGCCTGTAGTGCTTCAGTCTTTTGATTTTTTTTCATGTTTGTTTTTTTTTTCTTTTCTTTAAATGTTTTGAAGTATGACTGGAACAAGACACGTGACACCCACTGTAAAAGAAGCCTTACGGGTTTCTTAGGGTTCTTGAAAAACAGGGCCCCTTTCAGGTGCTAGTATGCTAATTGCTAGCATTTAATTACTCTGAGTATTGTTTCTTGATGCATTGACTGCTCGTGGTTCTGTTTTGCTGTTACTCCAATTTATGTGGGCTTGAATGCAGGGCTTAGATGTATAGAAAGGCAGTGTTTTATATTTTAACCAATGACGTTTTTTCTTATGTAAAGCAATCTTGGGTTAAGTAAAGGGGGTATGTTGGCAAGCCACCCTCATAGGGTACAATTTTTATTTTATTTATTTATTTTACATTTGTTGACCGGGCTAGTCTGGCTGGATACATGTCCATTTTCAGCAGAGGCCCGAGGAGAAAAGCTCCACTAAACTACTAAGAACATTACATAAAAAAGAAGAAGATTGCTACCCCATAAGTGAGTAATTTTGTGATTATCACAATTGCATATAATTAGTTTTAGCTTAAGTACCTGTGATTTAACTGTTACAAACATTTCTTTTGTAATTGTTGCAAAGTAAATGTGTTTAAAGATGTTTGGTTTTTGAACCAATATTATGCACCATGAGAAACATGATTACCTGTATCAAATCGGGTACTTGACATAGTACATTGACAGTAGATAGAGAAAATAGGGATCTGAAGTAGGAGATTCATTTGTCAGCAACCTGTGGGTATGGATCTGATATCGGATCCGAACCGGCATGGTTTATCCAGCTATGGATCCGAGCTCCTAGCTCCTCCCCTCACCCATAATGCCCTGCTCTCCCTAGATGACCCCAGATTTAGTTTGCCGCGTTCATGGTGACAGCTTGATCTTTGAGCTCCTACAGCTAAGTGGAAATTTATTTAATAAGGGGGTTTTTTTATATTTTAATAGTAGCTTTGTGTGAAAGTTTTAGGTTCCCCACCCATTTAAACTATTTTTAGTTAAATTACAAAAATTCTTTTGTATTTCCCTTCCCTTGCTGGCAGCGTAGTTGTGTGTGCGTGGTCTTTGGGGCCTGTAGTGTGACTGGGTAGTTAACTTTAGTTAACTTGTTAGTTTTATTTTTTTCTGTTAAAAAAAAAAAAAAAAAATGTCAGAAGCCCCAAAGGCGATTTTCTCGAAGTGCTCCGAGTGTGGCCATAAGCTGTCCCCTGCTGATGGCCACACTCGGTGTGTTCGATGCTTTGGGGTTGAACACCTCACTTCTGGATGTTCAATCTGTGCAGGGTGTTTACCCCAGGGCATTGAAGGAGCGGAGGTCGAAGCTGGTCTTGGTGGGACTTTTACCCCCGGACTCTGCTTCGGCCTCCGCCCCGTTGGTAGTTACCGCTTCTGTGGTACCTGCTCCCGCTCCTCCTCCCAGGATTCAAACTCCCTCTACGGGTTCGGAGGACAGGGAAGCTAGGAAGAAGGACCAGAGAGAGAAGCACCACAAGCGGCGGGCTGAGACCTCCGTCTCGGCCCCACTGGCTAAGCGGGCTTCTCCTCCGGCCTCTCTAGCTACTGGCTCTCCTCCTCAGCTCCGGTTCCCGACCTTTTCACCGGGACCTGAGGAGGAAGAGACCCAACCTCCTTCGAGGCGGTACTCAAGGCCTACCTTGGTAGCCTCTTCGAGGTCGACTTATAGTCTTTCTGACGCCGATCTGGACCGGATGATGCGAAGGTTCATCCAGGCCCAGATGCAGATGCAAGTGCTCCTGCCTCCCCCCCCCCTCCCCGGGGGGGAGCTTGGCCCCTTTTTTCAAGCCCATAGCTCCTTCTCCGACCTGCTACCCGGGTTCGGAGCCGGGGGTGGGGGGTGGGTCGGCTCCAATAGTACTGGCTACTTCGGATCCGACCTCTCAGAGCCTTGGCCCGAGTTTCGGATCTGAGGGACTCAGTGTGCCTTCGGCGCCGTCCGTGTCGGAGCGCACTGGTCCCTCGGATCCGAAGGGCTCGGCGCCTGCTCCGATCCACTCCTCGGATCCGAGGGGGAGCCGACTGTTGGATCCTTTGGTCGAGGCCGGCTCCCCTTCGGCTTTTGATGTAGTGGAGAGGGCTCTGTTGAGGGCTTCCGGACCCCCGGCACTTGCTTCGGCTCCGTCCCGCACTCCATCTGCTCTGGGTCAGGCTTCCGTCACCCGGCCACTGGGACAGCCCGTTTCGATGCCCCAAGCAGTTCCTGTGGAACTAGACACTCCTTGCGAGGGCTCCTCGGACAGCCCCCCCGAGGAGGCACCTTGCAAGCACACGTGTAAAAGGAGGCACATAGACTCCCCCGAGTCTTTAACTGAAGACACTGACTTGGAGGAAGGGGAAGGCTCCCCAAGATCACCCCCCGAGGATGTCTCCTTTGGAGACATCATGGAAATGCTTCGTATAAGAGGTGGGTGGTCTGCCCCAAAGTCTTCGGATGAGTCCGTGTTCTTGGAGGCATTCGAAGCGGGCCCGTCTACCTCTTGGGTGTCCCCTCCTGCCGACCCCCTGGTGGACCTTATTACCACCAGGGCGTGGAAGGAACCGGACAACGTGGAGGCAATCCCAAAAGGCCCAGACAGGATCCTCAGCCCCCCTGCCAACCGTGCCCACTGGAGTAAGGATCCTCCGGTAGATGCCATGTTGACGGCAGCAGCCACCAAGAGGGAACTCGCCCAGGAGAGTCCCTCAGTCCATCCTCCAAGCAAGGAGTCTCGGATGATGGACCGCTTGGGGAAGCGAATGTTTAGTTCAGCGACCTTCTCAGTGAGGGCGCTCAACTATCTGGCACATGTTATTAGGATGCAGCGCGATCTTATTAAAGAATACGCTGCATCCCCCCCAGAGTCCATGTCGGAGGAGGACAAACTGTTGCACTCCACCTGTATGGCCAGTCTTCGGTCCGTTACTAATACCTCTATGCGGTTGCTTTCCCACGCTACTGAGGGAGCCGCTAGAGCTGCAGGAGTAGGCCTAGTCACGAGACGCCAGGCCTGGCTCCGCCATTGCGATTTCACGGAGCCCTTCAAGGCATCTTTCGTGAACGCCCCCTTTGATGGTTCTGCCCTTTTTGGCAAGATGGTTCGCGACGCCTTGGTCCAGAGCGAGAAGGACGGGAAGACGCTGTCTGCCATCGGAGTCCGCTTCTCTGTGCCTCAGAGGTCCTACTCTAAGAACCAAAAGGGCCAGAAGAAGATGTGGTTCCGGAAGTCGCAGCAATCCCAACCCGCTCTGGACAACCAGTCCTTCCGTGGCAGAGGAGGACAGGGCGGACGCCGCCCCAGGGGCAGAGGGGCTCCCAGGAATTTCGGGTCCAGAGAAACTTTCTCTGAGCAGCCCGCACAGCAACCCTGAGGGGTTGCCCGACTGCTCCACTCTGGAGGCAGTCGGGGGACGTTTTTCGGAGCACCTAGCGGCATGGGAGTCCATAACAACAGACCGCTGGGTCCTCCGTATCATATCCAGAGGATACAAAATTCCCTTTTTCCACGTCCCGAGACCAAAATCCCTCCCCGACGTTCCACCCGATCAGAGGGAGGCCGCTTCAGCAGAAATTGGCTATTTGCTGAGGAAAAGAGCCATCCAGCCCTTCCCCCCCAGACCAGATCGGATCAGGGTTCTACTCCAGGTTTTTTTTAGTGCCAAAAAAGACGGGGGACCTAAGACCCATTTTAGATCTGTCCCTATTAAACCTGGCAGTTCCCAAGGAGAAGTTCCGGATGGTCACTTTACAATCTATCCTCCCCCTTCTGGGAGAGAATCACTGGATGTGCTCCATAGACCTCAAGGATGCGTACTACCACATACTAATGGACAGACGGTCCAGGAGGTTTCTTTGCTTCTGGCTGGGAGCCAGTCACTACCAGTTCAGGGTCCTTCCCTTTGGTCTCACCACAGCCCCCAGGGTGTTCAAAGTATTAGCAGTGGTTGCGGCCCACCTGAGGCTTCAGGGGGTGTAGGTCTTTCCGTACCTGGACGACTGGCTTCACCGCCCCAACAAGGCATCTACTATCTTTGGCAAGGGACTCCTTTCTTCAGCTAGCTCCCTGGCTAGGTATCACAATAAACGTAGCAAAGTCCAACCTGGCCCCTACTCAGCTAATAGATTTCATAGGTGCCAGGTTAGACACAAGGAAGCTAAGAGCCTTCCTCACAACAGACAGAATTCGGAATCTACGACTCCAGGTGCGGGCCATCCTCCACTCCAGCTCAGTTCCAGCGGAATTGGTCCTGAGGGCTTTAGGGTCCATGGCGGCAGCGATTTCTCTTCTCCCGCTCGCCCGCTTGAACATGCTGATACTTCAGTGGACACTTCAAGTACAATGGTCTTACGTTTCTCTTCCCCTGCATCACCCCATTGCAATCAGCAAAGCTTGCAAGCGGTCTCTTTTGTGGTGGCTCCATTCAGAGGATCTCCAAGGAGGCCGCCCCTTTTGTGCATCTCCACCCCTTGCCACAGTGACCACGGACGCATCTCGCCTCGGGTGGGGGGGCATTTTGCGGGACGGATGGTCCAAGGCACGTGGAACGACTCAGAGACCTCCCTGCATATCAATGTTCTGGAGATGAGGGCCTTGCTCTTGGCGTTGCAAGCACTGCAGGCCTTTCTTCCCCTGGGAACAATTGCGATTCAATCAGACATGTCAGTGGTCTGGTACATCAAGAAACAGGGGGGAACCAGGTCTTACCCTTTATGTCGAGAAGCTATGAGAGTGTGGGAATGGGCGATGTGGGATGTTGAACGCATCCTAGTGGTAGCATCTGTCTTTTATATAATGGCCGAGGGCATCTAAATTTATGGTAAGATTTTACACAACAACCCTTTCTCACCTGTAGATCATGATAGGAGGTAATGGTTCTTTGTAATGAAGGTCACATTTGGATGGCATTTCTGTGGTAATGCAATTAAATTCAAGGATTATTTTAATAAAGATAGGTAAAGTTTTTTTGAGGTAGCTCAACCTGAGCCTGTAGTGCTTTAGTCTTTTGATTTTTTTCATGTTTGTTTTTTTTTTCTTTTCTTTAAATATTTTGAAGTATGACTGGAAGAAGACACTGACACCCACTGTAAAACAAGCCTTACGGGTTTCTTAGGGTTCTTGAAAAACAGGGCCCCTTTCAGGTGCTAGTATGCTAATTGCTAGCATTTAATTACTCTGAGTATTGTTGCTTGATGCATTGACTGCTCGTGGTTCTGTTTTGCTGTTACTCCAATTTATGTGGGCTTGAATGTAGGGCTTAGATGTATAGAAAGGCAGTGTTTTATATTTTAACCAATGACGTTTTTTCTTATGTAAAGCAATCTTGGGTTGAGTTAAGTAAAGGGGGTATGTTGGCAAGCCACCCTCATAGGGTACAAGAAGATTGCTACCCCATAAGTGAGTAATTTAGTTTTAGCTTAAGTACCTGTGATTTAACTGTTACAAACATTTCTTTTGTAATTGTTGCAAAGTAAATGTGTTTAAAAAGGTTTGGTTTTTGAACCAATATTATGCACCATGAGAAACATGATTACCTGTATCAAATCGGGTACTTGACATAGTACATTGACAGTAGATAGAGAAAATAGGGTTAATGACTGCCTTGGTAAGAAAGATCTGTAACATTAGGCATTTGTCCAGAGCCTTAAGTTACCTGACCCATCTAAAAAGCTTTAAATTATTGATTTGACTAGAGATATTTGAGATGTATCTAGCAGAGAATATTTCAGACTTGACAGTCTGTAACTGAGTAGAGCCTATTTAGTTAAATGCAGTAATGATGCTGTCAGTATTGGTTTTGAAGCTAATAAACACGAACAAGACTTTGGGATAATAAAACACAGCCAAGCTGTAAAAATTAAGGGAAACTACAATGTTATTACAGGAAAACGCCACCTTAGAATTAAAAAAAAAAACATTTTTTTTTCATTGTAGCTTTGTTTTTGAACTATTTTAATGCCTCAAAATCATTTCAAGTTCTTTTACAATTTGAATGTTTCTCTCAAAATGATGGATGATGGGGCCTGACTTGGTAATGTGATCTTGTTTTCTTGCTTTCATTCCTTCTTCCCAGAATCCATTTCAAGTCCCCCGTATATGACTCATGCTAGACATAAGGAAGTGGTGCTGTTTTTCTCGTGCCTTTAAAATTGAAAGGCAGAACTGTGAAGCACTGTCATCTAAACACACGTTCTGTAACAGAGCTGCTTCTATATTTACCTGACTGAGCCTCATTTATATGTCTGTCAGAGCTTGTTCTGTGCTATAAATAGCGGATAGCTACCTGCAGCAAAAGAAAGTAGATAAAAGGTTTTCGTAAGAGGAGTCTCTTGTAGTCTTAAAAAGGTTTGTCTAACCCTCCCTCTCACACATGCTGAGGTGCGAAAACTCACTGCCGTAAATTATCCTTGCTGTTCATTTACAAGGACTCAACTTAGTCTGTCTGCTACTTCCCAATGCCTTCAGTGGGAGGATTTCTCTCTCATGAATGATGCAGACTTAAAATGTGCTTTACTAGTTCCTCCATTATTTCTGGCATGTTCACCCTCCTTTTTTCTATTTTGTATTTATTTATGCTTTGGTAGCAGGAAAATGAGTTGGTCCCAGCACCTTTTTCAGCCACAACTTAAGTACGTTGGCAAAGATAATTATTAAATGCACTTAGAAATACAGAGGAAAAAAATAATTACAAAGACATTAAGACTGCATGTGCAACACGCAGCCAGTGTATGACAGTGACCAAGTAAATTATTGAGCAACATTTATTAGAATGTATACATTAATAATGCTTAACTATACTATGTTATAATTCATTTTATGCACACGTGTGTATATGTGTATATATATATATATATATGTATGTGGGTCTAGGACTATTCATTGAAAGTACATTTCACTGAAAGTCAAATGACTGCACAAATCACTGAAACACATTTTACTGAAAGTTATACAAGGCCTTTTCCCTACTGTAGTGCAACCCTGGAGTTAGTGTGTGTGTGTGTGTGTGTGTATATATATATATATATATATATATATATATATATATATATATATATATAGTAATGGGGGTGTGGGGGCACTGCCCCCCACATAATTTGGATATATATTATGTTCAGAAAAGAGTAATTTATTGGTATTGCAAGTATCCATGTATATAGTTCAAAATATTTAAAATAGGTGGGGGGGGCTATGCCCCCCACACGCCCCTTACTATACACACACACACACACACATATATATATATATATATATATATATATATATATATATACATACATACATACATACATACATACATACTCACTCCAGGGTCGCACTACAGTGGGGAAAAGGCCATATATATAGTTGTCAGTGAATTGTTCACAGTCAAATGTGTTTCAGTCAAATGTGCTTTCAGTGAATAGTCCTAGACCCATATATATATATATATATATATATATATAAGTCTTTGCGTGTGGAGTGAACGCTCCTCCAAATATCCACGGGAATAATAGCAATGTCAGAAACGATCAGGATTGAAGCGAAACATGCAGGAGCTGCACCTAGTAACAGTACTGTTCTTCTTAGAAATACAAGCTGCACATAAAATATCAAATACTGTTCTTCACAGAAGTTCAAGATAGCATGCAAATCCAATGGCTAGCATAAATCACAATTCACTGGAGTATCAGTAAAAAAGGTTTATTGCACATAGAGTAAGCGCTTTCACCTAGACTGCTTCTTCAGACTCATTACATTCACAAATCTAAGGAAATTGATTTAAATAGCATATTAGGCGGGAAATTCATCAATTAAAGCACTTATATTAACATATTAAAGGTATATATATAGACATGTCACATTTAGTATTACAAATATATAAAAAACATATAAAAAATTGCATTTATATATTAACTAAATAATAAATGCACATAGAAAATATATATATATGTATAGAATACATATATAGAAAAAATATATATACACACATATATATATATATATATATATAATACTGTTCAACATTCATCTATAAAATTCATATAAAAATACATAGAGCGTATATATGCATAAAATAGAACTGAAGAATAAAAAAGGGGAATATCTATTAACATTGGTATTCATTTATGGACTATCAACCTTTTCATTTTAAGGAAAGGTTTAACTGATAATTTGGCATTAAGCCCTGGGTATGCATCTGATCTAAACTTCATAATCCATGTGTTTTCTCTACTTTCAGTGTATGTTCTTATGTCTCCACCCCTGATGTTAACATCTGTTTTCTCTATTATTCTAAAATTAAATATATGATTCGGGCCAGATTCAAGTATGTGTCTAGCTAATGCATTACTCTTATGCATCATCCTAATGCTGTATAGATGTTCACGTATCCGATCTTTCAAGCATCTATTTGTTTTCCCTATATAGAAGGATGTGCAGGCTAGGCAATTAGCAAGATAAACAACATTTGAAGATGTGCAGTTACCATTAACTTTGAAAAAAATATCTGTTTAGTGACTGGATGTATAAATATTGCATTGGAGTCAATATGTGAACAAAAATTGCAATTTCCACAGGTAGAAGTACTATAGGATGGAGGGTTGAATGCTTCATCTCTAGGCCTCTTGTCACATAACAGTCTTTTTAAGTTTTTCTTGTTCTTATATCGAAACTGTGGAACATCACCAAGTTTCTCTCTAACCTGTGGATCTACAATTAAAATATTCCAATGGTTCTTGACCACATCTTTAATGTTCCAAACATCATGGGTATAAAAAATAGAAAATGCCTCTTTATTAAAAGTGGTTCTATAATGACTAACTGTATCTACTGGGCTAGTGGCTGTTCTTGTGTCAGAAAAATAAGGTGCTGCCACATCCAACCGCATATCATAAAGTCCATCAATACACTTAGAGATGTCTTCTTTCTTATATCCTCTCTGCAAAAGTCTAGATTTCAACTCTGCAAGGTCACTATCAAAACCATTGTTACTCGGATTATATCTTGAGATTCTTATCGCCTGTCCCTTAATAATATTATTAAAGATGTAGTGTGGGTGCATACTATGGCGATGCAGAATATTGTTAATGTGACAAGGCTTCCTATATACACCAGTATTTATCAGTCCATTTGGTAATTTCTCTATATATACGTCTAAGAATGATATTTTGGTAGTAGATGTAGCATGACTAAACTTCAAATAATCAGTAGACGAATTAATTTGACCAATAAATTCATCTAACTCAATAATGGTGCCTTTCCAAATAAAGAAAAGGTCATCCACAAAACGTCTATAGAATAACACGTACTCTATGAAAGTCGTTAACTGATACATAAACTCATATTCCCATTCGGCCATAAATAAATTGGCGTAGCTTTCCATTTGTGTTATGTACAAGAGCCTTAACTGTGTAGCTCTAAAATATCCCTTCAAAGCAGGTAATCCTAAACCCCCTTATTCTGTTGGGAAGCCCAACTGACTATTGTACCCCTCATCCCAAAATAAAATCAGTCAACTCTTTATTACTATCCACAACTTCTCCTGTGGTTGATAAAAATATGCCTGACTTGTGTATAAAACTAGACAAACTATTGCATCTTGTAATCCATAGGCAAGACCGTCCAGTTTCTCATTTTTTGTGTTTTTTTCCCTCTTCCCACATATCCTTAGCTGCCTTAACTGAATCCTTTTTAATCTATACTGCTAAATACTTAATTTTATCTTGTCCTCATAAACTTGGGTATTGCTGGACCAGTTCGTCTGTGGGTACATATTTTATAGAAATAGCTTTTGATCTGATCTCATTTTCATTAATTCCTCAGCATATGGGTCTCTGATCTGACCTTGGATCAGACTCTGCCATTTTCTTTTAGATTGTTTGATCCAGCTCTCAAGCTCCTCCCCTTACCCATAATGCCCCATACAGCTACATTACCTCAGATTTTATTTGCTGTTGTAACAATTAGGTCGGGATTGCATTCTCTGAAGGTCTGGTTTGCCTTTGATAGGTTTGGTGAGTAAAAAATCAAATTTATCCCATTTTCCATTTAGTACATCACTTTAGATAATCCTTCTTGTCTTTACTACTGGTATTTTTTCTGTACCTTTTTAGGGTATTACTTTTTACCATAGTTGGTTATGGCCTTTTCTTTCTTTACCTTACTTTCTAAGGTAATCTTTACCATTCTTGGTAAACTTTCTATTTAAAATGTTTGTGTGTATACATACATACATACATATATATATATATATATATATATATATATATATATTATATATATATATAATATTATATATATATATAATATTATATTTTATTAGATATTAGAATCCAGTTTATTGTTCGTATGGTTGGGAAGCCTACCAGGTTTAAAAAGTGCACTTCCTGTGGGTATAAAGTACCTAATTCTTATACTCACATGGAGTGTTTGTCTTGGCTCTTCCCATTTAGAATTGCCTTATAAAATCTGTGCTGTATTTAACTTGAAGGCTATCTGTGACAGATGTAATAAGTTGGTCCTGAAGGACCTTTTGCATGCTTCTTCCACAGCTTTTACTTCAGGGGCTCAAACCCCTTCCAAAAAGCAGAAATCTTTGAAGCCCAGGAAGCACACTCCTGGGCAGTCTCTAAGATCCTAAAGTTTTCAAAAAGTATGTGATCTTGACACCCTCTGAATCTAATGGTCATATTCTCTAAATCTCCTCAGATTTGTGGTCGCTGTTTTTCTCTGGAGTCAGTGTCTCCTAGGCTCAGCTATCCCTTTTTACAGGAGATTCCTAGGAAATTGTGTCATCCTTACTCTACCTTTTCAATCAAATCCTCCTGAAATCTTTTTGAGGCAGATGTGGACAGGATGATGAGGAAATTCCTTAGAGCACAGATCCAGATGGGTTTACCGGTTCTGTCTCCTATTGGATCTGTGAACCTTCAACCACCGTTGCACCTGTGACTCCTTCTCCAATCTGACGTGTAGTTTCAGAGCCATTGGATCAGAGAGCACCAAGAGTCTAGTGTAAAGTACAAATATACCACCTTCGACTCAGTCTGTTTCCCTGACCCATTTGTTGAGCATGATGAGTCGTGGAGCTGAAGTCTCAGTGCCAGATCTAGGGGTTGGAGGGGAATGATGTCGACTCCAAGGTTTTCAGAGCTATCACTTCCCCTTGGAACATCAGTGCTGCACAGCTGTGGTCCAACCCCCTCCTCGGAAAGGAGATCCAGAGGGTAATCAGCTGAGCCAAGAACTTTGGCTCCAGTGAGGTTGCTTTCTACTTCGCCTGGTCACTCTGCCTTCGAGGCAGTGGAGAGGGCTTTCTCGCATCCCAGGGCTGCTTCAACTCTCCCCTCCTCAGATCCTATCCTTGTTCCTCCATCAAATTTGAGTTTCAAGCCTCATCACTGTATTCCGCAGGGACAACCAGCTCGTAACAGCTTCCAAGGCAGTTCCTATTCAGGAACTTCCCATTTATTCTGATACCTGTCCAGAGCATCCCACTGAAGAGGTTCCTTGGAAGAAATTGTGCAAGAGGAGGGAATTTAGATTCCACTCTGGAACTTTGACTGAAGATACTAATTTTGATGGGGGGGGGGTCACCAACAGAGGATGTCTCCTCCTGCAACACTGTAGAGATTCTGCACCAAAAAGGCGTTTGGTCCTCACAAAGCCCTTCCCCAAGGAGTCTGCATTCCTAGTATCTCCTAGCCAAAGGCTAGGGATTACTTACTCCAGTTGTGTCCATTCCTAGGGATCACATTCAATCTTTCCATGTCCCATCTTTAACCAGTTTAAGTCTTTGAGTTTATAGCACTGTCAGTTTGCATTTTTACCCCAGAGCAGATTCAATACCCTAACATTCTAGAGCATCCCTCTCTTTCAGCAAGATTGATTCTTCAAGTCTTCGGCTTCATGGCTGCAGCGATCACCCTATTACCTACAGCTTGCCTTCAGGTGAGAGTTCTTTAGTGGACCATGGAAGTGCAGTGGTGGATGGTTTGGCATCCTTTAAAACATCGTATAAAAATTTTGCGAGCCTGCAAAGACTCGCTGCTTTGAGTGCAGCCCATCAAGGTTTATCAGGGATGCCCTTTTATCTTTCCTAACCCTAATTCCACATTGACCATGACAGACCATTCCCAATCTGGGTGGGGAGCATTTCTTTAGACAAGACTATTCAAGGCATGTGGTCCCCAGAAGAGACCAAATTACATATCAATGTTTTAGAAATGAGAGCAGTCCTTTTAGCGTTGCAGGCCTTTCATAACTCTTTCTCTAGGAACAATTGCTATCCAGACAGTATCAGTGGTTTGGTACATCAACAAATGAGAGGGGGGGCAGATCTTACCCCATTTGCCAAGAAGCAGTGAAAGTCTGGCAGTGGGATATCCCTTCCAACCGTTTTCTTGTAGTAACTCGTATACCAGGGAAATCCAGCGTTTTAGCCGACAAGCTCAGCAAGACCATCCTGATGCCACATGAGTGGTCTCTCAATCATGCAATGATGGAAATGATTTTTTGTCAGTGGGGTCAACCTCTCTGTGACCTTTTTGCCCCTTCCCTTCAACAAGTGCAGCAGGTTCCTTGCCCTAATTCCTCCTCAGGTGGAGTCGCAGAGAGATGCTGTAGTCCACACTTGGCCCTCCAGTCTACTGTGTGCTTATTCTCCACTCCCTTTAACAAAATTTTCCAGAAAGCACAATGGTTGAACAGCAATGTAATCTTTATTCACCCATTGTGGCTTCAGCAGGTGTGGTTCCCATTCCTATGGTCTCATCTCCTATGTCCACCTTGCACACTACTATCATGACAGTCCGGAATCGTTCATCTGGACATTCAAGGTCTCAAATTGACCCCATGCTTTCTCTAATTCTAATGATGGTTAGACAGTCAAGGCTTTTCTTTCTGGTTCATCAAATCTTATTTTCATCTCAGAAACCTTCTATGAGAAAAATGTAAGAGTAAATGGAATATATTTTCTTATTGGGCAGAACAGAGAAAGTAGGATCATTTTACTGTTGCAGTTCCTGTTAGATTTTCTTGTTTCAGTCTTTTAAGTTGGTGCTACTTTCTCCACTGTAAAATTTCAGCTTGCAGCCATCTCAAATTACCATGTAGGACTTAATTCTTCCCTGTTAGCCTCTTCTAAAATATGTAAGGCATTCCATAAGGGCATCTTTCTGCTCAGACCTCCAATAAAAGATCCTACTCCACCTTGGAATCTTACTGTCGTATTACAAACTTTAATAGAGTACCCTTTTGAGCCTGCGGCTAAGTCAAATCTGAAGTTCCTGTCCTGGAAAACAATTTTTCTTGCTGCTATTACATCTGCGAGGCAAGTTTCTGAACTCCAAGCACTCTCTTCAAAAACGCCTTCTTTGATTTTTCACTAAAATAGTGACTTTACATATAAATCCTTCCTTTTTGTCAAAGGTTGTCAAGTCAGCTGTAAATCAAGTAATCAATTTGCCAGTATTTTCAAAATTTGACAGTAAGGGAGAATACATGCTTCAACTTTTAGATGTGTAGACTGTTTTTTTTTTTTTGTTTGTTTTTTTTTTTTCCATAGAACAAAAGACTTAAGGAAAATGTATCAACTTTTTGTTTCTGCCAAAAGCAAGCTGGGAAAAATGGTATCCAAAGTTACTGTAGCCAGATGGATAACACTGTATTTCCTTTGTTCTCTGGGGGGATTGTCCTTATCCAATCTAACAAAGCCATTCAACTAGATCCATGACTACATTTTTTATTGATTTTTAATGACTGGGAAAGTCCACTGGGTCAGAAACCCATTTTCAGTGGAGGCACAGGTAGAAAAGCTTCAAATACAGAAATAATCAAAATAGAGACAAGGTTATGATTAGATAATATGCAATAAATTGACAAAAATCACATAGATAATGGCTAGAATTTCACAGTAGATAATTTTTTTTACAGCTAAATTAGGCAGCCCAAAAGTTAGAACTGGGAGTAAAGAGATGTATAGTAAAATTAGAGACTTTAAACAGACATAGGAAGGCAAACATTATAGATTAACTTAGTTTAAGTTGGCTCAAGTCATGTAGTTACAGGGACAGACATAATTATTGAGGTAGTGGCATCTTAGAGCAGATTTAAAGGATTTTATCGACTCCAGTTGAGTGATAGAGGAAGGTAGGGCATTCCATAATTTGGCTATGGTTTAGGAATATAGGTTATGTCCGGATTGTTTATTGGGTTTGGATATGCTTAAGATCTGTTTATTAGTGGACCAAAGAACCCAGGTTGGAGTGTAGGTTTGTAGAATAGCATGAAGTGAAGGGCAGCTTTCTGGGTTATAGATTAGTTTGTGAGTGAGAGTTAATTGGATGTAATTTAGGTAGTGGGGGAATTCAATCCAGTTCATTTCTTTAATGGCTAAGCAGTGTTGTGTGCGATTTGGCATTTTAGTGACAAACATTTGCTATTTTATAGTAGCAAGATTGTAGTTTATTCACAAGTACTGTGTGGAGATTAGTGAAGATGAGTCTTCCATAGAGGAGAAGTAGACTGTTTGCTAGTTTTATCTTTGTGGACTTATCCAAATAAAGTTTCTGTAGTTTGCAGAGCTTTAAATGAGTTTAAGTGAATTTTGAATATATTGATTAAAGGAAAGTTTGTCATTGATTGTGATGGCTCGTAGTTTTGCTGTTTTCAGATTGATTATTATTCATCTGATTTCACTATTGTTTTGTGAATGTCTTAGTCATGAGTTGGAACTTTAGTTCAGAATAGTAAGAGTTTAGATTTTGTTGGAATAAGTAGAAGTTGTGCATTGTTTAGCCAAGTTTCAATAGATGTAAAAGTCTCTTGGTGTTATCTTTGGTAGATTTGAGAAGTTGCTAGAAGAGGTGATCATCACCTGCTTTTTGTGCCAGAGACTCTGTGATATTTGTACAGTGGCTATTTGGTCCATTTCTCATACTTTTTCTCATTACAAGTTGGATATCTCCAGGAATAGGGCTGTATTTGGTTATTCTGGCAATGGAATGTCCTTCCATGTGGACCATCCAAGATTCATAGCTGGGGACTCTGTCCCATTTGTTGAGGAATGAATGAAAATGACATCGGATATTAAATTTATGTACACAGCATAGCTATGCACCTGTGTTGTCCATTTTCAATCTTCAACTTCCCATCCTCCTTCCCCCTATCCTTATCCTTTGGGAGTGACCTGACAAGGTGCATTGGGACCATTGATCTGAAGTAGTTAACTTCATTTGTGCAGCAACCTATGGGAATCGGATCCGAGCCGGCAGTTTTTAACAGCTTTAGATCCAAGCTCCTCCCCTACGCATAATCCCCTGCCAACCCTGACTGACCCCAGATCTAGTTTGCCGCGGTTAACCAACAGCAGCTTGATCTAGAGTTCCAGGCGTTGGAGACTTTTTTTGTGAGAAAAAAAAAATTACCTTTTCTTCTAATATTGGTTGAGTGTTTCCAGGTCCCTTTTTGTATAAAACCCTCTTTAGTTTAACTTTATATTTTTTGTCTTTTACCTCTCCCTTCCTTCGTGGTTCCGTTAGGGTTGTGTGTGTGTTTGGTGCCTAATGTGTGTGGTTTTCATTTTTAGTTAAAATGTCTGAGGCCTCAAAGTCGATTTTTTTTTTAAGTGCACTGAGTGTGGCCATAAGCTGTCCCCGGCGGATGGCCACACTCTGTGTGTGTTGTGCCTTGGGGTTGAGCACCTGTCTTCTGGTTGTTCCATCTGTGCGGCGTTCAACCCCAGGGCACTCAAGGACCGGAGGTCTAAGCTGATTCTGGCGGGTCTTCTGCCCCCGGATTCGGCTTCTACCTCCGGTCCTCCCGTGGCTCCCACTGCGGCGGCTGCCACTCCTGCTTCCCTCCCACCGGCCGGGACTCAACCTCCCGCCTTAGGCCCGGAGAAGAGGGAGGCCAGGGAAGAGAAAAGGTGGGAGAAACACCACAAGCGACGGGCCAAGGCCTCCGCTTCAGCCCCCCCGGCTAAGCGGTCTTCTCCCTCCAGGACTTCTGGGTCATCTCCTTCTCTGATCTGGTCCCCTTGCTTTTCACCGGGTCCTGAGGAAGAGACCCGATCTCCTTCAAGGTCATCGAGGCGGCACTCCTGTCCCGCCTTGGTGGCCTCATCGAGATCAACCCGAAGTCTCATGAATGCAGATTTGGACCAGATGATGAGAAGATTCCTCCAGGCCCAACTGCAGATGTGAGTGCTCTTGCCTCCCCCCCCCGGGGGGGGAGTTCGACCCCTTTTTTTTTTGCCCCGATAGCTCCTTCTCTGTCCCGCTTCCTGGGCTCGGAGTCTTAGGAGCCAGGCAGCCTTGGAGCCGGGGGTGTGTTGGCGCTGATAGTCTCGGGTACTCCAGCGCCGACACTTCCCTAGAGTCTGTCAGATCCATTTTCTTCGGATGCGAGCTCTCAGAGCTGTGAACTGAGCTTCGGATCTGCGGATATTGGTATGCCTTCAGCTCCGTCCAGGTCTGAGCATACTGGTCCGTCAGATCCGATCGCTTTGGTGCTGGCCCTGATCCGTCCGTCGGATCCGAGTGAGGGCCTGCTTTCGGATCCCAGAGAGAGCAGCTCTCCCTCGGCATTCGACATGGTGGAGAGGGCCCTGCCAAGAGATTCCAGGCCCCCAGCCCTTGCCACGACTCCACCCTGCACTCCTCTGTTGGGCCCAACTTCCATCACCCGGCCCTAGGGACAGCCTGCTCGGACGTCCCAAGTCATTCCTTTGGAACAAGACGTGGCTGGTGAGACCTCCTCTGACAGCCCCCCTGAGGAGGTTCCTCACAAGCGAAAGTGCAAAAGGAGGCACCTGGACTCCCCCGAGTCCTTGACTGAGGACACTGATTTGGAGGAGGGGGAAGGGTCCCCAAGATCACCCCCCGAGGATGTCTCATTTGGTGACATCATGGAGATGCTCAGGATAAGGGGGGGTGGTCTGCCCCAAAGCCTACCTCGGATGAATCCGTGTTCCTGGAGGCATTTGAAGCAGGCCCGTCTACCTCTTGGGTGTCCCCTCCAGCCGACCCCCTGGTAGATTTGATTACAACCAGGGCGTGGAAGGAGTCGGACACTGTGGAGCCAGTCCCCAAGCGCCCGGACAAAATTCTCAGCCCACCCTCTGACAAGTCCCACTGGAGTAAGGGTCCCCCTGTAGATGCCATGTTGGTGGCAGCGGGCGCCAAGAGGGAACTAGCTCAGGAGAGTCCCTCGGTTCATCCCCCGATCAAGGAGTCTCTGTCGATGGACCATTTAGGGAAGTGGGTCTTTAGTTCGGCTGCCTTCTCTGTGAGGTCGCTGAACTACATGGCACGTGCTTTGACTGCAGTGGGACCTTATCAAAGAGTATGCTGCATTGCCCCCCCCCCCCCGAGTCCATGTCAGCGGAGGACAAGCAATTGCACTCCACCCGGATTGCCACTCTCTGATCCATATCAAACACCTCTATGCGGCTACTGTCCCATGCCATGGAAGGAGCCACTAGTGCCAGCGGAGTGGGCCTTGTCATGAGGCGTCAGGCCTGGCTCCGGCACTATGATTTTGCAGAACCCTTCAAGGCGTCTTTTGCTAATGCCCCTTTTGATGGTTCTGCCCTTTTTGGCAAAACTGTTCGATACCTTGGTCCAGAGCGAGAAGGACGGGAAGACGTCTGCCGTTGGAGTCTGCTAATCTGCTCCCCAGAGGTCCTTCTCCAAGAACCAAAAGGGACAGAAGAAGATGTGGTTCTGGAAGTCGCAACAGTCCCGTCCCACTCTGGACTCCCAGCCCGTCCACGGCAGAGGAGGGCAGGGTGGACGCCGCCCTAGAGGCAGAGGGGCCCCGCGGAACTTTGGATCCAGAGAACCCTTCTCGGACCAACCCACGCAACACCCCTGAGGAGTTGGCCACCCGACTGCTCCACTCTGGAGGCAGTCGGGGGGCGTTTCTCGAAGCACCTAGCAGCTTGGGAGTCCATCACGACAGACCGCTGGGTGCTTCGCATTATATCCAGAGGATATCGGATTCCCTTTTCTCTTTACCCACGCAGCCCCAGATACCTCCCCGATGTCCCACCCAATCAGAGGGAGGCCGCAGCAACAGAAATCTAACAGTTGCTGGAAAAAAGAGCCATCCAACACGTCCCCCCAGACCAGTGCGGGTCGGGGTTTTACTCCAGGTTGTTGTTGGTGCCAAAAAAGATGGGAGGACTTAAGACCTATCCTCGACCTCTCTCCCCTGAACCTGTCAGTAACCAAAGAGAAGTTCCGCATGGTCACCCATCAATCCATTCTCCCCCTTTTGCGGGAGAATGACTGGATGTGCTCTATAGACCTCAAGGATGCATACTACCACATTCTGATGGACAGGCGATCTAGAAGGTTCTTCCGCTTCCGGCTAGGAGCCAGTCATTTCCAATTCAGCGTCCTCCACTTTGGTCTCACCACAGCCCCCAGGGTGTTCAAAGTGTTAGCAGCCCACCTGAGGCTCCAGGGAATTCAGGTCTTCCCATACCTGGATGACTGGCTCCTGACCGCCCCGACAAGGCATCTACTCTGCGCAGTCAGAAACTACTTTCTTCATCTAGCTCCCCGGCTGGGGATCACTATCAACATAGAGAAGTCGTCTCTTACCCCGACTCGGACCATAGACTTCGTAGGGGCCAGATTAGACACAAACAAGCTCCTAGCTTTCTTGACCACAGACCGACTACGAACCCTGAGGCTACATGTGCGGGCCATTCTACAGTCTCCAGCTCCTCCAGCGGAATTGGTCCGGAGGGCTCTAGGCTCAATGGCGGTGGCAATCAGCCTATTGCCAATGGTGCATTTGAACATGAGGGTCTTACAATGGACCCTCCAGGTCCAGTGGTCCTTTCTTCGATATCCACTGAGCCATCCCATTCCCCTCAGCAGGGCTTGCAAGAGAGCCCTCTTATGGTGGCTCCAATCTCCGAACCTCCAGGAAGGACGCCCTTTTTCTATGGCCCCTCCCCTAGCCACGGTGACCACGGACACCTCCCACCTCAGGTGGGGGGGCATTGTTCGGGCAGGACAGTCCAAGGCACGTGGCACCTCAGAGACCTCTCTGCATATCAATGTCCTAGAGATGAGGGCAGTGCTGTTAGCGTTGCAAGCACTTCAGGACCTTCTTCCTGTAGGAACGATTGCAATTCAGACGGACAATATGTCTGTTGTCTGGTACATCAACAAACAGGGGGGAACCAGGTCTTACCCACTCTGTCGAGAGGCCATGAGGGTGTAGGAATGGGCGATCACCAACCGTTTTCTAATAGCAACACACATTCCGGAGCAGTCCAACATCCTAGCAGACAGAATAAGTCGCACCATCCTGTTACCATACGAGTGGTCTCTGAATCCCGAGATAGCAAATCGGATTTTAGCCGAATGGGGTCAACCCTGTTGCGATCTCTTTGCTTCTCCCGCAAACACAAAATGTTACGACTACTTTGCTCTCATTTCCCCCTCCGGGGAACCTCCGAGAGACGCTCTGGTGCATGCTTGGCCTCCCAGTCTACTTTATGCTTACCCTCCTCTTCCTCTGATGCTGAAGTTTCTACAGAAAGCCAGCCGGTTGGGGCAGCAGGATAATCCTCATTGCCCCATTCTGGCCTCGTCAAACCTGGTTCCCTTACCTTAGGTGTCATCTGGTGAATCCTCCTTGGATTCTGGATCCCCGTCCGGATCTAATATCCCACCCCCTAGATCTCCCAGTCCTGAATCTGGACAATCTCAAGCTCACATCTTGGCTGCTCCAGTTCCACTTGTAGCTAGGACTCTCGGTATCTCTTCCCCAGTTAAAACTATTCTAGTAGCAGTGCACAAGCCTTCTACTAGAAAGATCTATAGTAGCAAATGGAAACGTTTCTCCATTTGGGCAGAACGTCAAAATTTGGATCCTTTCACAGCTCCTTTGCCCGCTGTATTAGACTTCCTGTCAGGGCTGATTCATCAGGGGGCTAGCTCCTCCACAGTCAAGGTTCAACTAGCAGCTCTCTCTCATTATCACGTGGGCCCTTTGATCACCACGAAATTGTGTAAGACCTTTTTGAAGGGCACCGGTCTGCTCAGACCTCCAGTGAAGGATGTAGTCCCTCCTTGGGATTTGACGCTGGTGCTTCAGGCCTTGACAGCTTCCCCGTTTGAGCCTGCAGCTTCAGTAGATCTTAAATTCTTGTCATGGAAAATGGCCTTTCTTGTCGCTATCACCTCAGCTCGAAGGGTCTCTGAACTACAAGCCCTCTGTGTAAAACCCCCATACTTGACACTTCACAAGGATAGAGTTTACCTCAGGACCAATCCCTCCTTTCTTCCCAAGATTGCCTCTGAATCGAATATTAACCAGTCCATCAACTTACCAGTCTTTTTTTCCAATTACCAAAACAAAGGGGAATACAAATTACACTCACTGGATGTGCATAGACAACTTCGCCTCTACATCCACAGGACATCTGGTCATAGGCAATCTGGCCAGTTGTTCATCTCCTTTGCCAAATTTAACTTGGGTAAATCTGTGTCTAAAGTCACACTGTCTAGATGGATTTCGCAGTGTATCCTTTTAGCATATGAAAGTTCTGGCAGGCCCGCACCTCAGGGAGTCCATGTCCACTCTACTCGGTCTATGTCTACCTCTGCGACTTTTAGAGCTAAAGTCTCTTTGGATGATATTTGTTCGGCAGCCACTTGGGCCTCATCTCATACTTTTATCAATCACTATAAATTGGACATTATCTCCAGAGGGAGAGCATCCTTTGGCTCTACAGTGCTCTGAAACATCCTTCCATGAAGGACGCCGAAGGTTCAGGTAGCTGGGGACTCTGTCCCATAGGTTGCTGCACAAATGAAGTTAACTACTTCAGATGAAGAAGTTATGTACTCACCATAACATTCCATCTGAGTAGGTAAACTTCATTTGTCAGCAACCGTCCTTCCCTCCTGCCCCCCCCCCACTTACGAATGTTTTCATACTCAGGTCCATGGGTATTACCCACTTTATCTTGAGAATAATAGTCTTCAAGCAGTATCTGCTTTTGGGCAAACTTGATCTGAAGTCAGTCAGGGTTGGCAGGGGATTATGGGTAGGGGAGGAGCTTGGAGCACGGATCTAAAGCTGTTGAAAACTGCTGGCTTGGATCCGAGGTTGGATCCGATTCCTATAGGTTGCTGACAAATGAAGTTTACCTACTCAGATGGAACGTTATGGTGAGTACATAACTTCTTTGCTTACATGCCTAGCAGTAACAAACTCGGTCTGAGGCAATATAGCAGTAAGAGGCATTATGGGTAGAGTGATGAGCTTGAGAGTCGGATCCAAGAATCTAAAAGTAAACAGCTGAGCCATATCGGAAACTCCTTAATTGAGGAAAAATGAAAACAGACAACCCGAGTGCATAATTATGGTGAATAAATAACTGTGATTTTTATCTTTACTTTTCTATCCTGAAAAAAAACCTGGAACATCCTCAGAATATTCCACAACACTGAGATGTACTTTTCTGGTTCCATCAGGTACAAAATGCTATCTGCAAATAAAACAAACTTATCTTGAACACCATACCAATTATATTCTCGACTTACTTTCTCCTGTGGTTCTAAATATAATGCAGATGATAAAGGAGAAAGAGTTTTTCTTA